>NW_026057585.1:72737949-72758315 GCF_023721935.1 Panthera uncia | reverse complement strand
GTCATCGTTACCGTCAACAGCAGCAGCAACACCATCACCATCATCATCATAAATATCGTCATCATTACCATCAACAGCAGGACCATCGCCATCATCACCATCACCATCACCATCATAAATGTCATTGTTACCGTCAACAGCAGCAGCAACACCATCACCATCATCCTCATAAATATCGTCATCACTACCATCAACAGCAGGAGGACCATCAACACCATCATCACCACCACCATCATCCTGCTTCCTGTCTCTTTCTGAGTGCTAAAAGGCTTCTCCTCACCCCCTCTAGTAGGATACACAGTAGTTTCTACCTTATAATAGAATTACTTTTATCCACATCTTCCTTCTCAGGTTCATGTCCAGTTCTGTAACTTCAGAGCTGTGTGAACTTGGGTAAGTTACTATCTGACTCTGTTTCCTTGCATGTAAAATGGGACAGGAGTTTTAGTAATCCGTGGAACTGTTGTAATGATTAAAGGAAATAATGTATATAAAAGCTCAACACAATATCTGGCATCAGCTAAATGCTTGATAAATGCTGGTCAGTGTTGTTTGTGGTGCTTATGGTATTAGCAGTAGTAAACAGGATCTTCATTTCTCTTCCTAGCTTGTGAGTGTCTGAGGGCAGCGACCATTCCAAATCCATCTCAGTCTCCCCACAGAGTCTAGCACAAGGCCTGTCTCCCAACAGACGTTAATAAGTGTTTGCTAAAACAGTCTTGGAAGCTCACAGAATCAGATGCAAAATAACTCAAGGGACAGGAGCATGGAACATGGCCAAGGACAGAGCCCTGATGGGATCCTGAAGAACTTCAACAGATCTCCTCAAGAGAGCCATTTGTTACCCAAGCCAAGCCGTAGGCCTGCTAGGAACATTCATTCATTCATTCATTCATCAAACTCACCAAATTTTCACTTTGATCAATAACAAATCCCTGCCCAGTGCTTTTCTTTTTTTCTATTGTGAAATCTTGTTTACACCTGCCATGTCATTCAGTCTCCACAAAAGAGCTTAGAGGCAGCTAGACTAGGTACCGACAGCACATTTTGTAAATAAAGAAATGGAGGCTCAGAGGGGTGACAAGACTTGCCAAAGGGCACACAGCAGTCAAGGCCATGGTGGGAAGTGGGAGAAGGACCCTTTCGTGACCTGACTCCTTCCCAATGGCCCTGTGATGTCAAGCACTTTATAAATCCAGGATCATTATTCTCACTGCCCAGTTCACTTCTCAACAAACAAACTGGAATTAAATTATTTTGGTGCTATTTCAACATGCCTATTAGAAAAGAAAGACTGTAAGTTCTCTGAAGGCAGGAACTATGAGAGCCACAACAGTGTGGGACAGTTAAACATATTGAGGCTGACCCCAGACTGCCGGGGTTCAAATCTTGGCTCTGACACTTATTGGCTGTGGAATCTTGGACAAATTACTTAATCTCTCTGTGCTTCAATTTCATCATCTATAAAGAAAGGATAATAGCTATCTATGGGGGTGTTGTGAGTAATAAATGGGCTAATCTATGTGCAGCGTCTAGAAAAGTACCTGCTACATAGTAAGGGTTAATTATAATTATTCACGATGCAGCCCTGTACCTAGAACGGCCTAGCATGCACAAGATCCCCAATAACCATCTGTGGGATCATTGAATGGATGACATACTCCCCGGAAAGAAGTCAATTCAAGTATGGACTGAGCAAGTCCAAAGAGTAGCTGGAGCTCTGGCCTCAAGGAATCTAGAGTCCCCCAGTTCCTGGGTCATAGCCAAATCCAGCAGGAAGGAGATCGGTTATCCTAGGACTCAAAGGCTCTTCTAAAACCAAGAGGTTTTGGGGTGCCTGGGTGGCTCGGTCGGTTAAGCGTCAACTTCGGCTCAGGTCATGATCTCACGGTCTGTGAGTTCGAGCCCCACGTCGGGCTCTGTGCTGACAGCTCAGAGCCTGGAGCCCGTTTCAGATTCTGTGTCTCCCTCTCTCTCTGCCCCTCCCCTGTTCACGCTCTGTCTCTCTCTGTCTCAAAAATAAATAAACGTTAAAAAAAAAAAT
The DNA here is from genome assembly GCF_023721935.1 of Panthera uncia. Classification (NCBI taxonomy): domain Eukaryota; kingdom Metazoa; phylum Chordata; class Mammalia; order Carnivora; family Felidae; genus Panthera; species Panthera uncia. The sequence continues at coordinate 72,756,271 of NW_026057585.1, read as the reverse complement.
TTAAAACCAAGAGGTTTCATGTCCAATGAAGGATGGTAAATATGACTGGTGATTAAGAACATGGGCTCTTGAGTCAGATGATTAAATTCAAGTCCTCATTTGTCATTCTGTCACTCACCAGTTGTGTGCTTACCTCCATGTACCTGCTTCAGTTTCCTTATCCATAAAATGGGGATACTCACACCCCACCCCCCTGAAAGGATTAAATGTCATATGGAGGAGGTAAAGCCTCCTGTCCCTGGCCCCAGTCCATAGTGACAGTGACAATGAGCCCGGTGCAGTCAGCAGCCCTCAGTGTGATGGAGCCCATCCTATGGACTGTCCTGTGCCAGGTGTTCCTTCCACCACACTCTCCCTCATGTGGGTTCTGGATGCCTCCGCTAGGGACACGCCTTGTGACAGCAGCCTGGGTGCCCCTCTCGAGGCCAAAATGTTGCTGCGAAAAGGCATATTCTCCATTTGGCCCCAGCGCAGACTGGGCCCTGTGGAGGCGAGACAGCTGCTTGGGAAGCAGCCCCCCGGGAAGGGTGGTCTCTAGAGAACCCCTTTGGAGAGTTCCTCCTAAGTGCCAGTGCAAGCAACTCGCAGCCGGCGTGCAGCTGCCTCTGAGGCAGTCCCTGTCCCTGCGGGGGCTGCAAACCCCTGTGCTCCGTTTCCTCAGCCAAGACCCTGAGGCTGGCAGCCCATCCTGCTTAGGGAGAGGAACAAACATTTACCGAGTCAGAGACTTCCCATTCCTTGTCTCTTTCACCTTCACAACAGCCTGTGGGCGGGCATCTTGGTCTCCCCAGGTAGCCGTTGTGAGACCCTGAAGCAATGAGCCACCCCATAGCTCAGTCTCCTCATCTGTGAGCACTACATAAATATCCTTATTTATTAAACCCATCCTCCAGAGAAGGAAGCAGAGGCCTAGAAAGGGAGGTACTTTGTCCAGGATCATGTAACTAACAAGTGACAAAGCTGGAGCTGTTCGGCTTCAAAGTTCCATCCATCCATCCCTCCATCCCTCCATCCCTCCATCCATCAGTTACATTTTGAAGGCCCACCATGCAGTATGCACTGGAGCCATACTCTTTCTCTGATTTTAAAAGATATCCATATGATCTATTTCCCATCACTCCTAGGACCCCAACATTCAAGTCAATTCCACTTAACAAAGGCACATGAAGTCCTTCCTACATGCCAGGCACTATGTGAAGTTTCGTTATTAAAGATCACGCGGGATCCTCATGACAATCCTATGCAGTTGACTGCCTTGTCCCCCTTACAGATGAGCAATTCAGAGAGGCAATGAACCTGCCCACACTCACAAACATGGAGCCTGATGGAAACCTGAATCATCTGACCCGCAAATCCAGTCTTTTCTCTTCCCGCCACGTTTCCTTTATCCAACTCCCACCTGGCCCACAGACTCTGGAAGTTCCGCTCCTCAAAGTCCCTCATTCAGCAGAGAAGGACAGCTGTCAGCCCTACTGGTCAGTGCCACCACCCTGAACCTTCAGGACTTTGTGCCTCCCTAGTGCCCCCACCCCTGGGCTTGACCCCTGGTTGCTTACATCTTGCCCACTTCAAAAAAAAAAAAAAAAAAAAAAAAAAGGACACGAGGAAGATTAAAGAATAAAAGTGTAGCATAAGGCTCAAACATCAGATGAAAGCAGAGTCTGGATGTAAAGGGGCAGGGCGGGCTGGATGTAAGTGTCTTCAAGGACAATGCCCGATGCGCACAGGGTTTGGGGAAATGGCGCTTTCACATCGCTGCTGGTAGTGGAAGTCGTCAGAGTGTTTTGGGAAGCAATTTCACAGCTTTCACCAAGAGCTCTGCCTCACAAATATCCATACTTTGGGGCAGAGTCATCCCAGTTTTCAGGAATGTAGTCTAAGGGAAAAAATTCTATGCAAATTCCATGCAGTGTCATTTATAATACCGAAGTGCTGAATACTGGAAGCAAATCTAAGTGCCAACACATGAAAATGGCTAACAGGTCTGTGAAAATGAGAGCACGTCAATATTAGGAGCTGGCAAACTACAGCCTGCAGGCCAAATCCCACCAGCAGCCTGTTTTTGTAAATAAAGTTTTATTGGAACACAACCACACCCACTCACACACACAATGTCTCTGGCTGCCTTTGTGCAACAGCTGCAGAATGAACAGTGGGGACAAAAACAGGGTGGCTCAAAACCCTAAAATATTTACTCTCTGGTCCTTTACAGAACAAGTTTGCTGACCTCTGACCTACTTGGTGGAATATGATGCATCCTTTAAGAATGTGATATGAGGTTTAGAAAAGCAAGCTACAAAGTTTTATAGATTGGATGACTTCACCTATGTAAGTAGAAAAAAAAAACCCATGCAAATGAAATTGCATGAAACGGTACCTAGACGGAACATAAAACATGAAAAATAGAAAGAAAGAGATGAAAATATTAACACGATGAGTAAGATTTTTTTTTTTTTTTGCTTGCTTGTACTAGTTTTTACTTTCTAATTCTTAAGAAATGCACAGGTATTATATAAAGGTGAAATACACATGTTTTATAAAGAGAGATGCCTAGGGGCACCTGGGTGGCTCAGTCAATTAAGCGTCCGACTTTGGCTCAGGTTATGCATGATCTCATGGCTCATGGGTTCGAGCCCCGTGTCGGGCTCTGGGCTGACAGCTCTGAGCCTGGAGCCTGCTTTGGATTCCATGTCTCCCTCTCTCTCTGCCCCTCCCCTGCTCGTGCTCTGTCTCTCTCTCAAAAATAAATTTAAAAAACAAGCAAACAAACAAACAAATAAAGAGAGATACCTAGTTGAATAGCTTAGCTCTGGACATCCTAGCAGCCAAGGCAAAGAGTAAAATCAAAGGGGTTCTATTGTCAATAGTAGGAAGATGCCAGGGAACATGGAAGGCCAAACTCCCCTCTTTCTGAGAGGGCTTGGTCACCAGGGTCTTTGTTTCAAGACCCTCGAGCAAAACAATGGACAACTTTCTCTATTTTTTACCAATATGCTTAACTGTCTCCTGCATATATGGCTATTCCTGGTTATCGGCCCTCCAATGATGCCCAAGAGAGAACATTAAGCTATGGTTCTGTAGAGGCAATTCTCCTGGTGGCCACGGTGATTTAGGAGTTTTTTATTCATGGAAAATCACATGGAATCTTGGCGGAAAAAGTATCAGTGTCTCCAGTGGACCCATGAATTTTCAACAGAGAATCTTTTCTGAGAAAATAAAACTTACGTTGAAGCCCAGGACAAGAAACAGAGAAAGATGGGGTGCTCTGGTAGAAGCTGAGTGGTACCACCCCTGAAGAGGCAGAGCCCCTGGGACTTTTTGGAGCCCAGCTGGCAAACTGCTCCATTGGCCCATCCCTCTGGGGACCTGGAGAGTCCCTGGTCTTCCTCCAGGTCAAAGGCACGGGCAAGAGCAGCCTAAAGGATGCTCTGCACCCACAGAAGGTAGAGCCATGTCCTCTAGAGACACAACTATGAGGGAAAAGACAAGGTTTCATTGTGAAGATAAGAAAGTGGGACTCATAATTGTGCTTCCATGGAGGGCCCTGGGTGAGGTAAGGAAGGACTTGACCTCTCCAGGATGGCAGTTCTGGCTCAATTCAAAGGCTCTGACAGGTGGGCTGAAGCCTAAGGTGAAGAGGCTCTCTGGTGGGTAAATAAGACTAGAGGACACACATGTGAACCAAGGTCACATCCCATTCCTATTCCAAGAAGGAAGAAAAGAAGCCTGTTGGCAGTGGGGTGTGGAACACTGTAGTGAAGTGACTGAGACAGGAGCTCTGGATCCTATTTGAATTCCACTGTGTTACTTATTGGCTACGCCCATGGCAAAGTCATTGCTTCTTTCCAAACCTCAGTTTCCTCATCTGTAAGAAAAGGAAAATGACAGCCATATAAGGGTTAAATGAGATAGTGCATGCTAAGTGCTTACTGCCTGACCTGCCCCACAGTAGGTGCTCAATAATGGTGTGCTCTTTGCAGCAATACACTTGGCCAACTCCAAAACCTGCCATGGCAAGGGGATGGTAAGACTGGGAATTGACCTTTGATTCATGCAGTCTTCTCGGAGAGAGAGAAGAGAGAGAGGGGGAGAGAAGAGAGCGAGCGAGCGTGTGATCAGGGGAGAGGGGCAAATGGAGAGACAATCTTAAGCAAGCTCCATGCCCAGTGCGGAGGTTCAATCCCACAACCCTGAGATCATGATCTGAGCCAAAATCAAGAGTAAGACACTCAACCAACTGAGCCACTCGGGTGCCCCTTGATTCGTACACTCTTAAAGAAAGGCTCAGGAATGTTCTGGGCTATCACCGGTTTCCTGTAATTGATGAATTGAAGACACACGGATAGAATTTCTAGAGCAGCTGGGAAAAGCCAGGTGGGGCCATTGCCCAGGTAAGTGGCTCAGGAAGCCTCTAGGAGGATTTGACAGAATCATCTACCTGTCAGGGTGATATCAGAGGGGGACCACTTTTGTGGCGACCTGACAGAGGGCTCAAGTGTCTCCTCCTCTGAGCAGCTGTCCCCATGCAGTTGTGAATGTGCATCTTTTGCCCTGATGTGAGGGACATGTACCACACCGTCATGCCAGGCATCATGAACTCCTGTGGTGGGCATTTGCTGTGGCCTCCCTTCTCCCCGCTTCTGTAATAGCATCCTGATTTCATTTGGGGGTCCTGGTCTTGGGGGACAGTAAACCAAGGCTCCCTTGCAGCCCAGGGGAGGGCATGAAGCAGAGCTAGATACTTGGATGCTCGCTTTTAGGTTCTGGAACGTTCCATCTCTGTGGCCTTGGCAAGACGGCCACCAATTTGTTTTTTTGCTCCCCTGAGGAGCCCTGAGTCCTTTCTGAGTCTTGTTATCCAGCCTTCCTGTCAATTTTTGGAGTTTCTCATTATCCTTCCAACTTAATCCCTTTTGCTTACGTTGTCTAAAGTCAGCTTCTGTTGCTTACATCAAAGAGCCCTAATGGGTACAAAGAGGAAGAAGTCAAAATGGCACCAAATCCAAACAGGAAAAGTTCAAGTTAAATACTGGGAGCTACCCAGGAGCTTCCCCTGTTTCTTCTCTGTTGGTGGAGACCTGCTTTTATTGGGCCCCACCTTCCCCAGCCCGAGGGGGTAAACCATGATTAATCCAAGGCAGTAAAGGTAGTTTGATTCCATTTTCAAGTGACTGGTCAGGCATGGGCATGTGATTCAGTTCTTGCTAACGGGACCTATTACTCCCGTTTTACAGCTAAGGGAATCCTTCTCAGCATTTCTAGGAAAGGGGTTCCTTGCTAAAGAAAAAAAAAAAAAGAGACTGAGAGAGAGAGAGAGAGAGAGAGAGATTTTGGGGAAGATGTTCTTCTTCTGCACCATCTACCACCATGTGTGCAAATGGCCCCTGAAACTGTCCTATGACCTTGGATGAGATGATGCAGTTTGGTGGTGAGGTTGGCAGAGCGTGGGAAAGTTGGAAAGGACTTGTACCCTTGACATTATTGGGCTGCTGGGTTACTCAGTTTGGAACTGCCTCTATCTCCAAGCTTCTGGAACTAATAAATCCTCATTGCTTAGGCCACTTGTTACGTTTCTGTTATTTGCTGCCCAAAGCATCCTACTACCCAGCCAGTGCTGGGAATTCCCACACATGGGAATGTGTGCCCCAGCAGCAGGCTGGGACTGCAGCACCAAGGGCCAATGGCAGGAATAAGCCTGGAGAAGGGAGCATCCAGAAGGCGGAGGAAGTTTGTGATGGAGCCAAGCAGGCCATTCACAGGTGGGACACAGGCAGCTTCCGTGTCCCAGCTGGCGGTGGTAATCTCTAAAGCGAAGAGAAGGGCAGGGCCATTTCCTGGATGTCTGCCTTGTTTAGGACAAGAACCCGGCCAGCAGCCTGACGGTCATGGGAAGCAGAGTCTAGCCCAAAGTGGGGTCTGGGTCGAATTGTAATAGCCAGTCAGGGTCTCAGGGTCTGCAGTTCATGTGCACCTCTGACCCTCGTAGAGAATTAGAGTCTACGGCAGGGAAACAGAGGCAGAACCCAGAATTAAACCCAGGGATGCAGTCACTGACACAGCAGAGTTTGAGGGAAGCTATAGCTCAGCAGACACACGGCCCCGCCCCCTCAACTGCCACCACCCGTGGGAACGCCAGATGCACAGTTCAAGGCAACCAGGCCAATTCCAGCCCCTGCCAGCCCTGGGCACGGATGAGCTTCTGGCCTCTGTGGCTCAGATGTTGGACAGGTGCATCGGAGGGACAGTGCCTGGAGCGGAGTGGGGCAGTCAGGGGCTAGCAGGCCTAGGTCAGGAAGCAATCTCCATCAGAAGCTGGGAGAGCCCCGGCAAGATTTCCAGCTTATGGCAATTTGATTCCCAAGGTATGCAAGTGACTCTAGTGCCTCAGACAGACAGCCTTGCTTGAGACTAAAGGGATGGCAGCTGGACCAACGCTCCTCCCTCCATCTCATTCTTCGTGCATTAGACGGGGGGTCAGGTTCTTCCTGTTGCATCCACGCCTGCACACTCCCTCTTCAGCGTGTCCATTACCCCTTTCCCGATGCTCAACAAGCCCCAGAAAGACTCCCTATGGGTCACGTTAGGGGCTGGAAAGATCCTAAAAGCCATCTAAGGTACCACTCTCATGTGACCAAAAGGGAAAGAGAGGCACGGTGATGAGCAGGGTCATGTTCTTACCCTGCGATGACCCTGGGAAGTCCACATCATCTCCAAGGTCACACAGCTCTGACATTCCATGGTTCTGCTTCAATAGGCTGAACATGTGAAATTGTAAATTCATGTTTCCTAATCACTCAGAATGATGCTAACCTTAAGCCCCCAGGAAGGGTCTGGCTCTCCCCTCCCTCATCTCTCCTCTTCCAACAGCTGGGTCCCCTTGCAGGCTCAGTCCTACCACTTGTTCTCGGACCAACCCTCTGTCTTATAATCATCAGCATCACCTGATGGCTCAGACTTGCCTGCTCTAATATTGTGCCTGTTTCTGGAAGCTGTGTCACTGCTCTGTCCCCAAGGCCCAGCACCCGCCTTATTCCTCAGTCCTGGTCCAGTGCCCAGCTGTAGCTCCACACCCCACTCCCAAGTCCCCAGTGCTGGGACTGTGCAGCACGGTGGTGATATGATGGTGGCCAATGGTGGCTTATGAAGCAGGTGCTTTTTGCTGCGTGAGGATTGTACATGAACTCCCCTTGAGCAAATCCCCAAAGAGAACTATGTCAGGCAGTGACGATCACTACTCCCATTTTACAGATAAGGGAGCCGAAGGCCAGCTTGCCAAAGGTCACTTGTCTGATCAGTGGCAGTGCCGGGATGCCCCCCTGATAGTCCTATGTCAGCTACCTGTCTGGACTCTGTTTCTCCAGACTTTGCTGCAGGCCTGGGCTGGATTCCTCCCACCGCCACTGTCTGGGCTGGCCTTGGGTACCCACTCTGCTCTGAGGGCATGGTTGGTTCAACTCCCTGGCCTCTCTTACTCTGTAGCTCTCCAGGCTTATGCCGGGTGCCTCAGGGAGGATGTGAGATTTAATGGCTCTGGAAGAACAGGCAGGGGGTGGGGAGGAGGGGACAAGAAGCCAGAAATCAGGCCTGGTTATTTGCAAACATAGACCCCATGACAGGGTCCACGAGGCTAGTCCCGTTCTTCACTTGCTTACTGGGAGTCACGGATGACAGCTTCAAGGACTGAAGGCAGCTGACCATCATACCCACCGTCCAGGGGAAGCTGACAAAGTTTGACAGTCCTGTGTTCCGATCCCAGGTCTGTCCCTTCTAAATTCTACGAACTGGAGGCAATTCCGGGTGAAGGGTAGCCTCCTTCGGCCCCCAACCCCTGGGCTGTGAAATGGGACTAATGACACCAATCTTGTGTGGCCTTCATGAGGACACACATGAAGCATCCATGTGCCCAGGCCTCAGTGAAGACTGGCTCCCTTCCATACCTTTCCTTACTGGTTCCTGTTCTCCCTGGCGCTGGCTGCCTTCTGCACCGCAGCCAGAGACATGGCCTCTCGGGGCTGAGAAGCCCGAGCGGTCCCAATGATGCCCAGCATGTGGCTGGCAGGGACTCGGGCACACTCAGCACGCTGGAGATAAATACAGGGTCCAGGCACCTGATTCTAAACAATGGGGCTATTCTGAGGTTCTAATTGCTCAAGGGGAAGGCAGGCTCTGGCCAGTGAGCAGCCCCGGACGGTCAGGACAAGCACCGGGCAGCAAACACATCAAGGAGCAGGTGCAGAAAAGCCGGCCAACAGGTTACAAATACCAGAGTGTCACAGCTTACAAAGCTTCTGGGGTGACCACACTCAGGGTACACAAGTGGGAAAACTGCAGCTCAGGGTGGCCAAGTGCTTTGACTCGTGGCTTTGACAAATGCTTATCGAGCACCTTCTCCAGGCTAGGCTCCGTGCTCAGCCTCAGGGATCTCACAGTGTGTGGGGAGACAGATGGCACACAAGCAATCCCAGTGCCTTGTGACAACCGCCAGAAGGAGGCAGGGACGAGGCTGCAGGAGCACGAGGACACGACACACTAGTCATGTGGGTGAATTCCTTCCTTCATTCATTTTTTCATTCATTTATTCACCGATGTGCTCTGTGCTCGTATGTGCCGGGCGCTGTTTAGGGGCTGAAGACACAGCCCTCAGTGAACTCCAGTTCCCACCGTCATGGGGTTTACAGTCTCATGGCAGAGAAAGGCGGTCACAGATAAGCGAAGAGGAGAATGATAGAATGTCAGGGCAGGTAATGTTATAAAGAAAAATACAGCAGGGCAAGGGGACGGTGGGCACCTGCCACCGATTGACGTTTTAGGTAGATGGTCGGGTTGATGCTAATGATGGCAAGGTAACATTAGCACACGAAGCAGGCAGGGCAATGAATGTTCCATCCTTGAGTAACACGGGGAACCATGGCCCCAAGATGGTCTGCCCAGGGGTCACAGAGAACCAGCAACAGAGTCCGGAGCTGCTCCAGGTCTCCTGTCTTACAGGCTAGAGCTGATCCCCTGCTCACCATGACAGTCTCTCTGCCCCCCTCACCAGCACCCTTCCCTCATCTTCTCCGGGGGCAGAAAGCACCAAGCAGCTCTGCTAGGCGGGGGTCCCCTGTGGCCACCACCTCCTGGCTCACCAATGTCCAACTGGCCTCAGGCGATGGAGATTGACAAGACAGGGCTGTGGCTGTGCTGGCACAGCAGGCTGTCCCTCCCCTCTGCCACCTCCCACGGATGTCAGTGGTGCCCTCCTGTCAGACGCACATGGTCCCTCCACTTCTGAGCTGTGTGACCTTGACAAGTTCAGTGGAGCACCTGTCAAGACTGGATGTTGTGCCGCGTTCACAGAGCCGAGAGAGGGTGAAGCAGAGGAAGGTATGAACTGCCCGCAAGAGTCTGTGGCCCGTCGTGGGCATCACTCCCTCCTCAGGGCTCCCACGGCTCTGAGGGCACTTGGGTCCTTTTGTGGTATCTGCCCTGAACGAGACGGCCTGCTCCCAGGGAGCAGCCTGGGCTCCTGAAGGGCCCCCAGCAGCCAGCCTGGACTCAGGGGGTCCCACCCAGCTGCCACTCCACAGGTCCACAACCATCCCCCTGACTGCTGCCGGCCAGGAAAGCTAAACCTGAAGATTAAGGAGGGAAGGCAGAACTGAGGATTCGGGGTCAGCTTCTTTAACAGATTAATGACTCTGGGCAAATTCGCTTTCTTTTTTTTTGGTAAATGAGGATACAGATCAGTGTCTAAGGTTCCGCAAAATTATATGGTGATTTTAATATCATTGTTTCCATTCCGGAATCATAGGTTGAAGCCAGAGTACCCCATCTGTAACCTGGTTCTACAGTCCTTTCCACGACGTCCTGCCCCACTGTGTTCTCCTCTCACTGAACTCTCCAGTGACAGGGAGCTCACTACCTGCTGAGCAGCCGTGCCATGTTTTGGCTGTTTCTGAGCAGTTAGAAATTTTCTATTGCTTGAAGACCTGCCATGCTGAGCTCTGGAATGCACAGAGTGGGTGGTGAGCCAGCCAGGGGAGGAGGGTCTGGAGAGAGGTGCAGGAGGGCGGAGGGAGCGTGCGGGAGCTGAGGAGCACCAGGGAGTGCTCCCGATGGAGCCCCTCACAGGCTGTCAGCAACCCCCCCCTCTTCCCAGATAAGCTCCCACTCGAGGTGCCTGCTCTGCTCCAGCCCAGCCCTTCGAAAAGACATCCTGTTTGGGCTGCCTCCTGCCCGGGGCTGCTCAGCAGAGGGACCACAGGGGCCTGGGTTCTCAAGCCCTGATGTATGATTAATGACTCTGATGAGCTCACCAGCCCATGGAGGGAGGGTGATCCGAGGAGAGGCCAGAGGAAGGCTGGTTATGGATTTTAACCCTCTGATGTTACTGGCTGGGAATTTCACATCAATAATTCAAGGCAGTGGGGAGGAGAGGTTGAGAAAAAAAGAGAGGTTGAGCAAAAGAGAGAGGGAGGCAAGGAAGAAAGGGAGAGAGGTCAGGAAGGATGGGGGAGGGGAGGTAGACAGGAAAGGAGGAAGCACAGATGCGTTTCTGGAGTGTTCCCCACGTGCCACTTTCGCCTCCTTCAGCAACTTCGAGCCCCATCGCAATCTGTGAAGCACCACCCCCACTAACTGCCACCCCATTAACTGGAGAAGAAACTGAGTTGTCAGAGAGAAACAGCTAGGCGTTCAGGGTCAGGGAGGAACAGACACCCAGGTCCGCTGATTCCAGAACCCAGATTCTTTTTCAACACCTTGACTCTGGAGCGCGGCCGGGTCAGGGAACACAGAGGGTCCCTACCAGTGTCAGGACACCCAGCTCATCTCGCGCTCTGGGGCTGACATGTGGCCAGATGAGTTTGAAGGGCTTTGCCCCTGGGAGAGAAAACAGCCATTGGCCTTCTGGACAGCACCAGAACTTTGTTGCTGGAGCTGAAAAAATTAACTGCTATATTTAAAAGCATTGTTCCGTTGCTAAGGCAACAGAGGGGCTAAGAATAATATAAAAAGATGATATGCCAGGTTGTCACTGGCAACCCAATTTTAAGGGTGTGTGTATGTGTTTTAAAAGAAGTTGGGGGGGTGTGGTTCAGACTGTCTTCCCCGCTCCCTCTGGCACCATCTGCCCCAGGGAAATGTCCAAGATGTGGCTACGCCTGGGATCTCATGGGTCTGCGTGATTCGAGGGAGGGCTCGCATGTCCTGGCCCCGAGCCTAAAGATAAAGGTGGCTCTCTTTCCCTGACTGTTGTCCCCTCCAGGCAGCCCCCCACTGCCTGGGTAACTTCCTTCAGCTGTGGAACCCCAGCCAGAGGCACCTCTCAAACAGATGGCCCCAAAATAACTTCTTCTCCCCGACCTGGGAGCTTGCAGCCAGCCTGGCAGGCTCCCCGGGGACCACCCGGGAACACAGATGGTTGGGAGAGAAGAGCAGGAGACAGATTTATTGATCTGCAGCCTGGATGTCAGGGCTGAGAGGCGGCTTGGGGCAGACACGGGCCCAGGGCGGGCCCTGGCGCTCTGAGCAGTCTTAGAGAGAAGCACTGGGTCTAACCTCGATCTGGAGCCAGGGTCCCAGTGGCCTGGAAGGGAACAACAGCAGACCCGGTGAGGGACGGGGAGGCGGCTGGGGACACGGCCCCTGGTGCTGCAGCCAGCTGCTTGCCGGGGCTCAGGTGGAAACGTTCACGGGAGATGCAGAACCGGACAGCAAAAGCAGACAAACAGCCTCCCCAGGGCAGTTTATCAACAGTCGTGTTTCGGAAGGAGATTTGTTATCCTTACCTTTGTCACAGTCAGGCGAGATGGCGGAAAGCTGTGAGATCAGCCCAACCAGGGATCCCAGGCTAGCTCTGCCGCATACTGCTGTGTGACCTTGAGCAAGGCCCTTAGCATCTCTGGGCCTTGGTCCTATCATAGGTAAAAAGACAGTGGCTTTTTTAAAGGACTATGCCTTGGCCTTGATAAACTGACATGTAGAGAGAGCCAGGCCTGGCACACAGACTATCTTCCATAGCATCACCCCCCGGGAGAAACCTTTACCTTAGCACTTCTCTGTGCCAAGCCAACCCTGAAGGCCACAGCAGCGCCCAGAGAACTTGGGGAGGAGAGGGGAATGTGACCAGAGGAGGTGTGTGAGTGGGGGGTAGTCTGAGAAGGCTTCTCTAACAGAGGTGACATTCTAAGAGGGTGACATTCCTGTGCAAATAAATGAAGCAGGACACATAGCCAGGGACCCAGAGTGGCCAAATGTTCCTGGAAGGGTTAGGGAATTCCAAAGGAAGAAGAAGGTCTAACAGAATGAGGAAGGGAGGGAGAGACATTCCAGGCAGTAGGAATGATCTGAGCAAAGGCCAAGGAGGTAGGAGAGCACAAGGAGGGTCTGAGAGCAGGGCACAGGCTCACTGGGCCAGAACCTACAAGGAGGGGATGCTGGAGAAGGGAAATGGCCAGATCTGTGTTTCAGCAAGACCTCTGTGGGGAGGTTAGCTGGGCTGAGTGAGCTGGAGGCAGGGAGGCCCATGGGGATCCTGGTGCAAGAGTCCAGGCCAGATAAAGGACCCTGGGCTGAGGCAGAACAGGGCTTTATAGGTTACAGGGTACATCCGTGTTCATTATCTCACTGGATCAAGCCAGGAGGTGCAGAGGTTACAGGAGGTACTGCCCACCCCAGCTCTCTCCCATTCTCACGGGGCCTCCCACAGGCAGGAGGCTCCGCCCATGGATCGAGTTGTTCCATATCGATTTCCCAAGCATCCTCAAGAAGTGGGCAAGTCCAGGGGACCCGGAGGGGCCCAGTGAGGGAGAGGTCTCACACGTGGGTGTAGTCAGGGAAGGCTTTCTGGAGGAGGAGCAGTGGAGGGCACTGGGGGCAGCCAGCACAGTACGAGTAAAGCTCGGTGAGGGGACTGGTCACAGGGCAGTGGGGACACAGCTCCCAGACCCTGCTGCAGCTGAGGCCTCCCGGAGGAGCGGTGGAAGAAAGCAGGTTGGCCATCTGGGTGGGGCTGGGTCATGGAGAGCCACGAATCCCGGGCTGAGGGGCTGCCTCTCCCGTGGGTGGGGAAGACCTGTGGGGAGGCACGAGGGGCCAGGAGGGTGGGAGATGTGAACAAAGCAGTCTCAGGAAGCCAGGCTGCACCAGACAGCGGGCGCCTTGCTCCTCTTCCCGCCTCTCAGACATGGGACGCTCCTTGTCCAGCCGTCTGAGTGCTGGCAACAGCCACCAGACCTCAAGCAGCACGTCATGGAAAGTGGGTATGTTTACTGAACAACTACTCTTATTTCAGCAGAAGATACCAGCCTTCCCCCAAGCCTCAGCCTTGCTGTCTGCCCCTTGAGAGGAGAGCTAGGTGCCTTGCATCCTGTCCCCTCAGGATGCAGTTCTGGGCTTCCTTTCCCATGAGGGAGGTGCCCAGAATGTGTCTGGGACGGTGTCTGGGCCTCATGGAGTTCAGGCTGAGTGAGCAGGTGGGCAGACAGCAGTCACAAGCGGCTCAGCCTCTGGGGGATCAGAACCCGGGTGGAGGTTTCTGGGCCAGGGAAGCCCCATGACTCCAGCCCTTGCCTTTCTTCTTCCTTCAACAAATATTTATCGAGCACCTATTAGGCGTCAGGCACTGTTCTAGGCATTGAATCAAACAAAATCCCTGCCTTCTTGGAGCTTAAATTCTATTGGAGAAATAGCCCACCCACACTCGACAGATAAATATCAACAAATGAGTCCTATGAAAGAAATCAACAACTTGGGGGAGGGAAAGTGACCAGAGGAGGTGTTTGAGTGAAGGTGGTCAGGGAAGGCTTCCCTAAGGAGGTGAGATTGTAAGGAGGTGACAGTTCAGCAGAGGCCTGAATAAAGTGAAGGAGCAGTGGAGAGAGCATTCGGGAGAAGAGTATTTTGGGCAGAAGGAATGGTACATGCAAGGGACCTGAGGCGGGAATGAGTTTGGTGTTTCTCAGACTCCTCATCCAGTGCTCTGGGCGAACAAAGAGGCTCAGAGAGGTTAGGTGACTTGCCCAGAGTCGTGTTGTTGGTTCCTGGCCAAGCAGGGGGAGAGGCCAACTTTGCTGCCTGTTGGTCCAGGGCTCGTGCGCCACTGAGTGGGCAACCGGCCAGCCAGAGTGTGGGCGCTGGCTGCTGGCTGCTGACTGTGGGGACGGGGCTCTGGGGTGAGACAGGTGTCACTCAGTCAACAGATATTAACTGAGTACCTACCACATGCCAAGCACCGGCTATTTGGGGCCCTGACATATGGCAGGGCACACGTGGACAGAAGCGTTTACTGCCATGGAGCCTACATTCCAACGCAGGCTGCAGAACCGCCGAGAAGCTGGGCATTCCGGAATGAACATAACCGCATCTTAGCTTCAGAGAATTCAGAGTCTCTCAAGCACAGGTTCTCAGCATAAGACGGCCGGCAGGGCCCTTCAGCAGCGCTGAGTCCATTTTAAAGAGGGAGAGACTGAGGCCTGGTGCACTGAATGTCCCACACTCGGCAGCCAGCGGCAGAGCCAGGCCCTTACACCCCGGAGTCCAGGTTCCTAGCCCAGGGGGATGCGTGCGGGTGACGAAGATGATCTTGGGCGTGGTACACACCGGCCGTGTGTCTGTACCTCACACCTGCTATAGCATGGGATCTTGCCGAACCTCCATTTCCTCATCTGAAAAATGGGACTAGTGTGGCATCTATCTCAAATAGTGCTCATGAAAATTAAGACGACATATGTAAAGGGCTTAGCACGGTGAATGCTTGCAGTTGTGATAATTATTAGTGAAACTTTAAGGACACTAGTATCTCATTTTGAAGGTGACAGAGATTGAACTCTGCTGTGATCTGAACAGCTGACCTGCCCCAGCTAACAGGCTAAGTATCCCACAGAGGGTCTGCCCCAGCATGTTAGCTGATGGAGAATAAGGGCTGTTTCGCTCCCACCTCAAAACAGAAACCTTCTGTGTGTGTGGCCTGGCCTGAATCCTCATCAATCCCCTTTCCCCTTCTTTCCACGCTCTCCTGTGTCTCTGTCTCTAACTCCCCCCACCCCTCTCTCTCTGTCTCTCTCTCTCACACACACACACACATAGAGGCATGTGCTACAATTATGGCTATAAGACTTTAACACACCCCAGGCAGTGGGATCCAAGACCGAAGGGAAGCAGAGAAGTTTCCAGAAGACTCTAGCTTGGACGGAGGTACATGTTTTAACCCTCCCTTTTGGCTGGGCTGAAACGAACCTTGATGGGACTAGGGCCTGTCCGGAGGTAAGGAGGACAAGAGCCCATGGCCAAGTGGGACTGATAAGACACACACCATTGATATGATAAAAGACCAGGGCCCAACAGCCAGAGTGGAGGACTCAGAGGGTGCTACAGAAGCCATGAACAGTAGCTGTGCAAAGGGCACCCCAGAGGACTTCCTGGAAGGGGAGGAGGAGGAAGGGAAGGAGGGTTTCATTTGAGCTTCAAAAGATGGGGAGGATTTGGGCAAACAGACTCCATTGCTCAGTATGGGAGTAGCATTACAGGCAGACGATGAAACAAAGTAACAAAGCACAGAGGGTGGAACGTTGAGGGTGTAGGACAACAGTGAGGTTCCAGTGATGATTTGGGTTTCTTCTAAGTTGAAAGTAAGATGTGACCAACAATAATTCCTTCATTCACATGAATAGCTCACCTATCTAAAACCAGCTGAGGCAGCCTAGGCTTTCCTTCCTGTGCCTGAATTGTTCCAACTCCCAAATGAGTGCGTCCCTGACACGGGAGGGAGGTGGCCCCAGAACAGATATTTCCGACCAACAGGCAGTCATCGGCTGACCCACACTGTTCAGGAAACCTGGGACCAATTTCCCTATGCCCATCAAGAAGTCTTAGGCTCATCTCAGGGCCTTGGGTTTCCTGGGACACCCATCTTTCTGGGGCAAAAGCCACCACATCGGATGGATGATGCAAGGACCGGGATGAGGACAGGGACACACCCAGAGCACCTCCTCAGCCTCCCCTAAACCACAGGGCACCCCAGGTGGGATGATGGCTCACGGCCACACCACGCGTGGAACCGAACCTTGAAGAGCTGCGGTGTCTTGCCTGAGTCCTATACCTGGTTAAGTAGCAAAGCCTGGGTTTGAAGCCAGGAGAGTACAACTCCCAGCCCCCAGGGCCTTTGCAACTCCCGGCCCCCAGGGCCTTTGCAACTCCCAGCCCCCAAGGCCTTTGCACCAGCGGAGGCTGTCCCTTGCCCTGAGTTGCACAGGCCAAGGATGGAAGCCAAGATGGGGAGCAATCTGGTCCCACTAGGACTCAGACTGGAGGGTCTGCAGCTCACACCTGCCACTCCAGAGGCCCAGCCTCTCTGAGTCAGCAGACTCTGGCTTTGGTTTCAGCCAAGCCACCTTGGCCCGTCCTACGCCTCCCCTGCCCATGCTGAAACATCCTCCCTGGCCTCCATCTGGGGCCCAGATATTAGAACATCTTCTGAGCAGCCAGGGGACTCCAGCACACTGAACCAGATGTGCTCACAACACTTCTGAGCAGGCCCCACAGTGCCACTCTTGAAGGGGCTAAGGCAGAAAACTGCCACTGTTTTCTCCACTGGCACATCCCTCAAATAGAACGGCCCATGCACAGGTCCACTCCATGTGGACACACCTGGGTCCATCCAGAGACATGTGTTCGTCTGGTTCTGGCTCACCCAACTCAAGCACCGAATATGCCTCATTATTATGCCACCTCTTCAAAGCCTATTATGGGCAGTTCCTACGCAAGGTGTTGAGGGATCTCCAGGTAGGACCAGAGCCGGGCTCTGAGGGTCAAGAGGCCCATAAGTGGAGACACTGGAATCCTTGACCACGGTTGGTGGGAATGTAAAATGGCACAGCCATTGGTAGTTCATCAAGAAAATCAAAAATAGAATTGCCATATGATCCAACAATTTCACTTCTGGGTATTTCTCCAAAAAAAATTTTTGAAATTAGAATCTTGAAGAGATATCTGTACTGCGATATTCCCGCAGCATTACTGATGATCGCCAAGGTTGATGCATGCAACCTGCGTTCGCTGATGGATGAATGGATAGAGAGAATGTGGCATTCACATGCAAGGGGATATTATTTCGCCTTAAAAAAGGAAGGAAATCCTGCAACAGGTAGCAACATGGATGACCCCAGGAGACATGATGCTAAGAGAAAGAAGCCAGCCACAGAAAGGCAGATCTCGTTTGATTCTACTTATAGGAGGTACAAACGTAGTCAAGTTCACAGAAACGGAGAGTAGAATATGGATTCCAGGGGTTGAGGGAAGAGGGAAATGGGAGGTGCTATTCAACAGGTATAAAGTTTCAGTTATGTGGGATGAATAAGGCCTAGAACTCTGCTGTACATCACACCTATAGTCAACAAATACTAAAAGAGCAGATTTCATGTTAAATGTTATCGCAACAGTTAAAAAAGCTCACACACCAGAGCAGGAGGCATAGATGGGTGCACAGGTTAATTACTAATGCTAATAGCAAAGTTTATACAACTCTTATCCTGTGCCAGATGCAGGCCTGAGGGCTTACCCCTATTAATTCATTGAACACTGGCGACGATACTATGAAGGATATACCAGATGAGTACACTGAGGCCCAGAGAGGTTGAGTAACTCACCCACAATTGCAGTCACTCTGCTCCCAGGCACAGAGCCGGGGCTGGAACACAGAAAGTCTGTGCTCAGAAAGCCACACAAGTCTGTGCTCTAGCCCTACTCTCTGCTGTGTTGAGGGACACACAAGTATGGTCCCTAACAGGGGACCCATGGGGCAGCATGGGGGGGTGGGATGTGACGTGATTGACTCCACCAGAAAGAGTGGGCATGGAAGTTTTCCAAAGGGAGCGAAGAAACACCATCGCCCCAGCAGTGAGCACGCCCCTGGCCATCCCTACCTCCCCCACCCTGGTGCAGTCGGTGTACTTCCTCCCTGCTGCAGGCTCCCAGGGTTCTTGGTGTGTGTCTCCTCTGTAATGTGGACATGGTCTGCTTTGCCCCACTGTAGACTTGTCTCACCTCCCACCAGAGCAGAGCCCTTGTCCTACCCTTCTGACCAGCCTAGGAAGTAGCTGGTGCTTGTGAAATCTTTGTTGAATTGACATGAACTTCTCATGGATGCCAGGGCTGGTCCTGACTGAACCATGAGATTGGCAAAATAAATTTGACCCACTCTTCCTTCCTTCCTTCCTTCCTTCCTTCCTTCCTTCCTTCCTTCCTCCTCTCCTCCCTTCTTCCCTCCTTCCCTTCCTCCCTCCCTCCCTTTCTTCTTTCCTTCCTTCCTTCCTTCTCTCCTCCCTTCTTCCTTCCTTTCCTC
>NW_026057585.1:72693288-72737939 GCF_023721935.1 Panthera uncia | reverse complement strand
TGTGTGTGTGTGTGTGTGTGTGTGCATGCACACATGCATGCATGTGCCTGCCAGTTATGGGGAAGGAGGTTCAGCCCAGAGCTTTCTAGGAAGAGGGAAGCATGTCTGCAAAGGCCTGGAGGCACCGAACTTCCCTACCCTCCGAGAGGCTATAGCACAAGCAAAGGGAGAGGAGAAAGACCAGGGCGAGATCCGGAGGACCCTTGCAAGCCACTCCAAGGGAATTTAGCATTTAATGCTGGAGGCCACAGAAGCTATTAAAGGATGTGATGCAAAGGATGATGTGACCTGATTTGTGTTTTTGAAGGATCCCCTGGTGCACTGCGGAGAAGAGATGAGGGGCGCGGTGGTGGCAGTCAGAAGTAGGGACAGAAATCCAGATAAGACAGAGCTGTTAGCAGTGGGAGCGGGACGAAGGGGGCCTGACAGATCTTGAGTACACAGGACTTGATTGCCTCGGATGGGGTGGGGGCATGTCCGAGATGAAGCCTGAATTTGGGGGACCCCATCCCTTCCCAGGGCCCCTCTTCTCTTCACCACTATCTCCATCCATCCTCAGAGCATTGCCACAGCTGGAAGCCATGGAATTTGGGGACGGGGGGGGGGAGGGGAACTCCATGAAATACTCTACCTCTGGCTCCATCCCATGAACTGGGCACCATTTTACTAGCAGAAAACGTGCCCACACCATAAAATCATAACCCCCACACACGCACATCCACCGCAAAAAAAAATGATGCTGTGAAACTCAGCAGAATTGGCCGATTCTGATCATTCTCGCTGATATTTGTTTGCTACTGTTATTGCCTGTGAGCACGCCTCAGCCATCAAGCAGTACCAGGTGCCAGGAACTGGAGAAAAGCCAACGGGAGAAAAACGTAAAATCGAGATAATTCCTACACAATGATTTGGTCCAAATAAATTTGCCCAAACAATTTTGTCCAATAGATTTGTCCAAATTGGGAAGAGGGAGGTATCGATTTAGCTTAGCAGTGGAACGAAAAGCAGCACCACTTTCCGACAAAGGGCCAAGCGCTCCTAAAGGTTTCTTCTGGTCGAGGCTGGACAGCAATCTAAGTAGTTCATGCTAAGGAGTGAGTGACAACAGAGTACCTTTGTCCCTCCTATAGGTCCTAGCAACTTGGCTCTAGCAATGGAGAGCAAGTAGCTTTCCCCACTTCCTTCAAATGTCACCTTCTGCCTGTACACCCAGAGAACACAGCCCTTCGCGTCTCCTGGGATCCTAACAGCCTTGGAGCCGCCTAAGCAGGAACTGCCTTCTACAAGTTAGCATCAAATTAGCATCAAGGTAGCAGTGTCTTGGGATGAGCTTTTATATCCCCTTCCACCACTATTCGCTCTCACCTTCCGAAGTCACTCCAAATAAGCACACCGTTCAGACTGCGATAATGGAAATCCATAGACAAGGTAGCTTATAAGCAACAGAAAGCTGTTGCTCAGTTTTCTGGCAACCGGGAAGCCCAGGATCAAGGCATTGGCTTGATTCAGCGTCGGGTGAGGACCCGCCTCCTGGCTCATAGACGGCGTCTTCTCGCTGTGTCCTCACGTGGTGGGAGAGACAAGGGAACTCTCTGGATCTTTTACAGGGGTGCTGATCCCATTCCTGAGGGCTCCACCCTCATCGCCTAATTGTGTCCCCAAAGCCCTACCTTCCAATATCATCACATTTATTAGGTTCCCGCATATGCATCTGGGGGAACACACAGTCTATAGCCCAATCATAAAGCCTAGGTAAAAAGTTTGCTCACTCTGCAAATGCAGCGTTCAGAGAAGTCTCCTGTGTGCTCACCCCCGTCAGGGTGTGGCCCCATGAACCTCCTCTCAGCGCAGCTGCTGAGGCTGGGTCCTCCTGGGAGAAGAGGCCACCTTCACATGTGACGCCTAGTACTGAACGAACAGTAGGGTGGACTTTTCTTCATGAGGTACTATTCACAAGTAAAATGAATAAAAATGCTGATCAAAGAATACCATTCTGCAGATGGGAAAAGTGAGGACCAGTGAACAGACTTGGCCCAGACCACATACTCCGGAGGTTCCTGAACGTCTGACCATACCCACCCTCCCTGATCTTGGGAGACATATGAAGGAGACCCAAGGCATCCTTCTCTGAGCTGATGTCATAGTCTGGGAGCTGGTGACTGTAAGGGGGCGGAGCCTGGGCAGTGAGGTGTGCTGCTAAGGTGCCGGGTGCCTTGTGAACTGGAGGTCTGAGCTCAGCCCCAGCTCACACACACCCTGCGCAAGCCCGGGCAAGTCACTGAACTTGTCTGGTTTCAGTTGGCAAATCGGCAACAAAGGCTGTGTTACACAGGATCACTTCAAAGTCCTTCTCTGGTTGGACAAATTCCCATCTTTGATTATGGGCATGGCCGGTGGGTGATGAGGGAAGAGTAGGGATGACTATTTTTATCTTATCTGTGAGATGTATTTTTTTTCCCTGGTGATCATTTGATTTTGTTTTATTCTACTTTTAAAGACACAGGCCCTGCAGGACAAGGGGGATGGTGTTGGATCTGTGAGTCATTAGAGGCACGGGCACTGGTCCGCACTGAGGTCACCTTCTGGGTCTTGTCTAAGGCCACGAGCTCCATCCCAGTTGAGACGGCTCTGTCCCTTGACGGCTGTGGCCCCCAGGCCTGGGCCAGGCTGGGGTGGGAGTCAGGCTGGGGCCAGCAGAAGCTAGTGAAGGACTCTAGCGGGGCCCTCATGCCGAGACAAATAGGAAGATGGACATCTCCTTTCACAATAACGGTCTTCAAGCCTTTCCCACCAATAATCTCACAGCAACCCAGGGAAAGGGTGGGTCAGCTGTTTGTTGCCCCAGTTTATTTATTTATTTATTTATAATTTTTTTTTAACGTTTATTTATTTTTGAGACAGAGAGAGACAGCTCATGAACGGGGGAGGGTCAGAGAGAGAGGGAGACACAGAATCTGAAACAGGCTCCAGGCTCTGAGCTGTCAGCACAGGGCCCGACACGGGGCTGGAACTCACGGACCGTGAGATCATGACCTGAGCCGAAGTCGGACACTTAACCGACTGAGCCACCCAGGCGCCCCTGTTGCCCCAGTTTATAGAGGAGGAAACCGAGGTTCCGAGGGATCACAAGTGACTTGCCCGAAGTCCCGTTGCAAGTGGATGAGAAAGGCAGAACTGAAACCCAGGACTCAACGCTCTCTACCCTCGTCAAATGAAACAGTCAACTCTGGGCGGGATGGGCACGTACAAAGGCACCTCTAGGCTTTGAATAGCATCCTTGGACCAAGAACATTTAAGACAGGCCGAAATGCAGCTGGACCTCTAACCTGGCTCCACTTATCCAGCTGGTGTCTCCCCATCTCTACCTCTGCCACAAGCCTCTCCCAGTTACAAAACAAAGGGATGATGGTCCCTGACAAGGAAAAGCTGTTGAGAGGCAAGAGAGCAGAGACTTCTCTTCCTGACGAGTTCTGCTACAGCTGGGGACAGACAACCTTAAAGGGCTGTCGCGGGACTGCCTGACACAGCAGCAAAGGGCTAACTGAGAATCTCTCAGAACCACTCAGAGCCCAAAGTATAATCTGTTGCTTATGGTACTGCTTCCTTCCAAATAGGATTAGTGGCAGCCTAGACCAAACATCCATAGGACCCAGAAAATCAAGCTACTAAGCCAGGGTCTGTATAGAAACTTCATAGGAAGCCAGGGTCACCTGCCCTCTGTCCCTTCTTCCAGTGGTCCTCAAAAGACACTCCCAGAGATCCGGGCTAGGCTCAACAACCTCGGAAAGCAGGTGTACTGTCCCCGTGTTGCAGGTGGGGAGCTAGTGACTAAGAGACAAAGCAACCTGTCCCTGGGCCATTGTAAGACCCAGGTGCTGTTACCTTTGGAAGGCCTCTCCCGTATGATATAAAACACATCTCATTCTGAATGTATTCCTTGGCTGAAAAAAAAAACAAACCCTGAATTTTGAAAATAATTTTGCTTTTGAAATTATTCGCAGGGAGTAGCTAATAAGATTAACGATCAGCTCTGCCTTCTCAGCGATCGTTGTCTGTAATCAGGAGCCTTGGCAAGGCAAAGCACAGCAGCCCCCAAAGAGAGGGCTGTTTTTATAAAAATGAAACCAAACAATTAATCATGCTCAAATATATTAACTAAACATTCATGGTGATCAGCTATTATCATATTTTGGAACCAAAACTCTTTCTTTTTCACGTCTCGAACATTTTGTAAGCCCTGGAGGAGCACATGGGCCCACGATGTTGCCCGTGTAAATCAGGCCTGGGAAGGGGGGAGGGAGAGGCGGATGGAGGACGGGGGGATGTGACCTCAGGTGTCATTCCAAAACTAGGCTCTTTCCTGATGAGGGGCTGTCCCCACAGGTCCAGGCTCCTCCTCCAAGTTAGAAGAGGGAGATGGCCAACTGGAGCCCATCAGACAACATGGCTTACGAGGGGTCTGGGAATGATGATCTTTGAGTGGCTGCTAAGAACTATGGGGGGTGGGGGCACCTGGGTGGCTCAGTCGGTTAGGTGTCCAACTCTTGATTTCAGCTCAGGTTGTGATCTCACGGGTGTGAGATTGAGCCCTGCATTGGGCTCCACCCTGAGCTGAGTGTGGAGCCTGCTTGGGATTCTCTTTCTCCCTTTCTCTTTGCCCCTCCCCCTGCTTGCTTTGCCAGAATAAATAAACATTAAAAAAAAAAAAAAAGAATCATGTGGGGTGGGCAGTGGGCGGAATGGGTAAAGGGAATTAAAAGGTACAGACTTCCAGTTAAAAAATAAATAAGTCTGGGGGTGTAATGTACAGCATGGTGACTAGAGTTAATAACACTGTATATTTGAAAGCTGCTAAGAGAGTAGACCTTAAGAATTCTCATCGCACAAAAAAAGTTTTAACTACGTGTGGTGACAGATATTAACCAGACTTACTGTGATGATCATTTCACAACATATATAAATACCGAATCATTATGTTGTACATCTGAAACTAATATAATGTTATACGTCGATTATAAAAAAAATAAATTTTAATGTATTTTAAAAAATGTTTTGATGTTCATTTATTTATTTTGAGAGAGTGTGTAAGCAGGAGAGGGGCAGAGAGAGAGGGAGAAAGAGAACTCCAAGCAGGCTCCACACTGTCAGCACAGAGCCCAGTGCAGGGCTTGAACTCACAAACCATGAGATCATGACCTGAGCCAAAATCAAGAGCTGGAGGCTTAACTGACTGAGCCACCCAGGCACCCCTATTTTAATTTATTTTTAAATAGCATATTAAATTAATGATAAATATTTATTTTAATAATTATTTTATTTAGGTTTAAATTTTTAATTAAAAAGAATCGTGGATGCTTGGTCTTTTTTTTTTTAATTTATTTTTCTTAATGTTTATTATATTTTTGAGGGAGAGAGACAGAGCCTGAGCAGGGGAGGGGCAGAGAGCGAGGGAGACACAGACTCTGAAGCAGGCTGCAGGCTCTGAGCTGTCAGCACAAAGCCCGATGCGGGGCTCGAACCCATGAACCATGAGATCATGACCTGAGCTGACGTTGGACCCTAACCGACTGAGCCACCCGTGGATGCTTGGTTTTGAACAAGAGAAGTGGTAGGAGGTAAAGTTCACTGGGCACTTACAGCATGCTGGCCCATTACACACCTGTTCATATAAGTCCCTCTTTGGGGCACAGGGGGCTCAGTGTCACATAGGCAGCAAGAGGCCACGCCAGGAGGTGAGGTGGCAGAGTTGGGTTCTAGAGTCCGAGGTCTTAACCGCTGTGGTACACCGCGTCTTGGGCGGGCGGAACGGTTCAGGCACTTCTGGGGTGGCCTAGACACAATATTCCACTATGTGAAACGATGGGGGAAGAAGAGAGCGAGTGGTCTGTCTGCAGATGGCCCGAGGGGGAGGGTGGAAGCAAAGGCAGGCAGGTCTCAGCTCACCAGAAGGAAGAACCTTCCGACAAGCCGAGCCATCTGACGGTGGACGGGCTGCCCTGGGAAGTACCGAGCTTCTCACCAGCAGTGGTCGTCTGCAAGGCCTGCACGGAACGAGGCCCGTGTGCCGGGCGCGGTGGTGGGGATTCCCGCTCTGGCTAGCGGGCTGTGCGAACCTAGAGCGTGCCAATGGCCATATTCCCTTCCCTTCTCAGACCTGTCCCGTGCAGGCCTTGGGGGCCCAGCGCCAGAGCCGTTTCTGCCTCTGGCCAGACATGGGTCCGGTGAAGATGGGCTGGGAGTGGGGTGGGGGTTGGAGGGGGGAGATGACCACAGAGGTAGGAGACTGAACGCAGAGGCATTTCCTGGAGACGCAGAACTGGTATTTATTGAGTTTTTCTAAATACTGGTTATTTGAGCTTTACATATGTCATCTCATTTTCTCCTCAGATCCTCTGAGGTTGGAATTCTTATTTCACAGATGAGGAGCCTGAGGCCCAGAGAGGCTAAACCGGGAGCCTGGGGACTCGTAAGCACCGCCTAGCCTCTCAGGGCGACCTGAGAGCCACCTTCGCGCGCTCTCCCGCTGTGGGGGAAGGGGCAGGGTGCCGGCCTCTCCCCACCCCTGACCCTCCACCCGAGCCGGGAACCCGAGGTCTAGGCAGGCCAGGCCGCTGGGGATCCCAAGGCTGTGGGAGGGAGACGGGGGCCCCACACAGAAAGGAAGGGTGGGGGTGGGGCGGGGGAGACACTGAGAGACGGAAATGAAAGTGACCTTGAAAAAAAGGAACGAGGGAAGAAAAGCAGAAACTAAAACAAATGACAAAGAAAACGAGAGTGTCCAGAGGAAGTGGGCCAGGGGTGCGGCGCCGCCGGAGGAATCCCCCACAGCCTGGTATTTCCTCTCTTCTCAGAGACTGGGGGTGGGGGACCAGCTGACCATCTGTGCCCCTCGTCGTCACCCGTCACCTCCCCTCGGGCCAGAGGCAGCCTGGTGGCTTTGGGAAGGAAGGCTTCCTCTTGCCAGCCCAGGGAAGGAACGCAGCACAGGGCTGAGAGCCCGAGCCCCGGGCTGGGGGCTGGGTCACCAGCTGTCTGGGTACCTCTGGGACCCTGATTACACCTCCCTGGGCCTCAGTTTCCAGTTTCCTCTCTAGAAAATGGCTACAACCACCCTGAGCCCACAGTACCGCGGGGAGGACTTCCTGGGAAGCCCTCGCCTGTGCCTGCAGGAGCACAGGGGAGGTGAAGGAGGGCAGTGCCCAATGCTGCACACTCAATATGCCCGGGGGGGCACCCACCAGGGCAGAGCATCCAGTCTCATCACTTAAACACTTATGCGACGCTTCCTGGTCCTTAACCACTCTGTGCCCTGTTGGCCCCGGGAATAAAAGGTCGAACAAGGGCCGGTCTTATTTTTAATTACGGGCTTTGCAGACAGAGCCCCAGCTCCTCATCCACCTCTCCCACTTGGTGGCTGTGTCACCTCGGGCAAGAGGCTTGACCTCTCTGAGCATTCTTCTTCACCTACGAATCCAGAACAAGAAGCACGCCTCTAGGTTGTGAGGAGTCGGGGAGATTGTGTGCATAAAGCACTTAATCCAGAGCCAGGCTCACGACCACCAGCCTCAGCTGGGGCAGCACCCGGCCTGCCAGGGGGCTGGGCGCTCTGCAAAGGGCCTGAGCAGTGCTGCACTGGCAGGTAGCCCCAAGGGCTGGGGTACTCGGTGCTGGGCGGGGATGTGGAACCGGTTCTGCCCAAGTGTCAGAACGGGTGGAGAGGGCAGAGAGTGAGGGGTAATGCAAAGGGCACAGCGGGAGCAGAGGCACAGAGGCAGGGCAGAGGGGGCACTGGGGATGGAGGAGGTCAGACTTGTCCTCACAGGGTGGGGAGCTCTCTGATCCAAGGTGCCACTGCCGGTGGTCAGACTGGCCCGGGAAGCGACACGGGCATGCCACCCGGGATGCTTCTGTCGGCCTCTGACTGCAGGACTGGCTCGTTCAGCCAGACTTTTGCTCAGGCTGTGACTGCCTCCAGATGGACTCGGGGAAATCCCCCAGGGGGAGGGCATGGCTCTCGTGAACTGGTCTGGCTGGGACGCACAGTCAGAGCGAGGGCGGCTGTAGTGGCGAAGGTGTCACAAGGCACAGGCTGGGGTCACCGGGAGGGGAAGGAGAGGGTTTCTCCACCGGGTGTTTGCTCGGAGCGGAGCCTCGTTTGCATAGAGGGCGGCTGCTGCTCCCGTACATCACCTGCCTCTCTGTGGCTGACCCACTCCGTCACGGCCCCTCACACGGACTGGAGTTTACCCGGGCTGCCGCAGCCACGTGGCCCCCACACGGCCATCCAGGAACAAGCAGAAATCAGGCCACTGGCCCCATCACCCTCAGGGCTCCTGCTCACTCACCGGAGCATCGGTGTCTCCATCTGTAAAATGGAGAGATAGCAACCATCCGCACCTCCCAGGAGGGTTGTGGGAATGAAACGAGATCCCGGAGGGGATGCACTTTGCCGAAAACCCACAGAGGTGGTCTACCATTGGTAGCCCCTCTTTTTTCCTTGCTGTTTCCTCTGTTACCGGGGACCCGCCCAGGTCTGCCCTGGGCCCATTTTATCCCTCACTCTGGCTCTGCGCCTGGAGGCAACTCACTCCGTTCTCTATACATTAGCTGACTCATCTGCAAAATGGGGAAGAAACTGAGTGGGCACTGGCCCTTGGGGGGAAAAAAAGGCAGTGGGCAAAACTCATCCCCAAGGACCCTCATCCATGCCTTCCACATCCAGGTCCCAGGTGCTTCTCGGGACTCTGAAGTCCCTTCCCAAATTTGCTGTTAGAAAAGGACCCGAAATTAGTCATTTACCTTTTCATCTAAATGAGTCCCCAGTGACTTTGGAGCTGGAATACTGCCTGAGGAGGTCTAATCACTTCCCTCCCAATTGCCTACCCGTTTTACAGAAGGAGAAAGTGAGAAGAGAGGGAGAAGAAGGGTCTAGACTGAGGACATCAGCTCGTAAGTAGCAGGGCTGGGCTTGAGAACAGTGCTTCCTGAATGTTATGGTCGTTGGGGTTTCACAGCTACTGTCTCATTCCTCTTATTACTTCCATTTAACTCTACGTTACCCAGCCCAGTATTTAATTTTGCGCTGAAAGGTACAAGGCTCCTTTAAGAGACCAGGAAAGAGAAGGTGTGTCCCTGCATGTAACATGTAATCTTAGGTTCCATGAGTCTCCAGTCTCCCTCTCATCCATTACCTCTCACGAGCCTCATCAGCCAGGGGAGGGAGGCAGGGAGGCAGATAGGCCAAGATTACTGTGCCTGTTTTCCAGATGAGGACACTCAGGCCAAGAGAGGAAAAGTGACTAGGCCGAGGTCCTAGACCCAATCAGAGCTGAGCATTTTTTACAAATATTTATTTGAAAGAGAGAGAAAGAGAGAAGGAGTTAGGGGCAGAGAGAAGGAGAGATAGAATCTCAAGCAGGTTCTGCCTTGTCAGTGCAGAGCCCAACTCGGGGCTCGGTCTCACAAATCCGTGGGACCATGACCTGAGCCAAAATCAAGAGCTGGACGTTTAACTGACTGAGCCACCCAGGGGCCCCAGAGCTGAGCATTTTCAACCTTAGGAAATGCAACTGCAGAGTAGGGGGCTTTACATCTGACCTTCTCACTAGACCCCTCAGGAGACCAGAAAGGCTCTCTTCTACCCAGCATTCTCCTCTGGGAGGAGGCCTGTCTAAGGCCTCAGAAGCTGACAAGACTCAACACAAGGAAGACTCAGTGGTCGGGGGGGGGGGGCAGGAATAAAGGAGCCCAGGCCTGTGCCCCACCTCACTGTAACCTTGACCCGGCTGCTTTCCTCCTGGAGCCTTGGCCCTCTTCCCTGCAGAGCTGAGGAGTGGATGAGGTGACCCTTCAAACTGCTCTCCTCCTCAACCTGAATGTGCCAGACCTGCCTAGTCCAGCCCCCCTGGGTCCCCGGCGTCAGTGCTGCCTGCTCCCCCCTGTCGCATGCCCAGTACCTAGAGAGCCAGCTCCCCCATCAGCACTGACTCCTGGGGCAGATCTGGGAGGTGGGCATCACCGAGCCACCAGAGGGATACTCCAAATGCTGCAAACTGATGCACGGGGGACGCCAGGGGGTAATACATCCGGGCGCTTCTCTCATGCTCTCTGTGCGTTAATAATGCATGGGTAGCCGGCGCAGGGCCCATCACAGGCCTGAGGTCAGGTGGCATTAGGAGGGCTCTTAGTGGTCCTGATTATCTGGGGGAGGCTCCCAAGCGGGATGTGGGCAGCATGGGCGGGAAGCCAGGATTCCGGGCACTTAGACCCTACAGGTGGGAGGTTGGGCAAGGGGGAGGTTCGGGGACAGCTTCCATAGACCAGAGCTCTGTTCAGGGGATCATATGGGGTGAGCTGAGGATTCCTGCGGGGGGGCTGAGTGTGCCTGTGAGGAGGAACAAGGACCCTGCCACTGCAGACAGGTCACAACCAAAGCGGGGAGTCGTAGAAACTCGGGGCTGAGGGGAGCCCTATCTGAATCTCCCCCTCGCAGCCGCGCTGTCTGCCCAGTGGCCGTGAAGCCAGTGCCTGCACACCTCTAGGGCCAGGGCACTTACCACCCCCGTCTTTAAACAAGGACGACTGTGGAAAACAGATGCGGTTGTATAAAGTAACCCAGAGAAGAACTGCCACTGAGCGTTGGGTGAGGAAACTGGATGAAAGAGCCCAGTAAGAGACGAGCGTCCTGGGTCCTAATACCGAGGGTCCTCTTTGTCCTCAAGAAGCTCCAGGCCACCCACCTGGCCAGCTTTCCGGTCTACCACAGTGGCAAAACCCCTCCCGGCCAAAGCCCTGAGCCCGCCAGGGCCCCATGAGCCCCTGTGAACCCGTGAGCTCAGCAATCAGGATGAGCGGTAGAGAAAATCAGCCCGCCACGGGGTGGGTGCTGATG
Source organism: Panthera uncia (assembly GCF_023721935.1). Classification (NCBI taxonomy): domain Eukaryota; kingdom Metazoa; phylum Chordata; class Mammalia; order Carnivora; family Felidae; genus Panthera; species Panthera uncia. The sequence goes on along the minus strand of NW_026057585.1, from coordinate 72,727,048 downwards.
GCAGCCAGACTCCAGAGGCCTGTCCGTGGTCCTCGTCCACAGGGATCCTCATCCTGCATGGCTCTCCCACACTGAATGGAGCTGAACTGCGTCCCTGATAGGACGTCGTGGAAATGAAGGTGAGAGTTCTGAGGCTCAGTCACAGAAAGACATGTGTTTCCACCTTGCTCTCCCTTGGACCACTCTCTAGCAGGGCAGCCAGCGGCCACACCACAAGGGCACTGGAACAGCCTGTGGCGATGCCCATGTCGGGAGGAACCGAGGTCCCAGCCAACAGCCAACATTGGCATGCCAGGCATGGGAGGAGCCATCTCAGAAGTGGGGCCTGGAGCCGGGGGCACGGAAAAGCAGGGAAAGCAGCCTTGGGCAGGGTGGGTAAGGAAAGGCCACACCATGTGCCCAAGCACACACCCTCACCTCCTGACTGAGCCCTATCCCTCTGCAAGATGCCCACCATTTGCTCCCGCTGAGCCTCGCTGAACGATTCCCTCTCGCTGCTCTGCCCGCTCCCCGTCATGCAACGCTTGGGACAGGAAGCACCAGCCTCCAGGACCGGCCCTCTGCTCGGGCCTGGGTGCCCGCCCCTCCCCACAGAAATGCCACACACAGCAAGTTACACTGTCCAGGAGCCCCTGCGGGGTTAGGTGGGGCCTGGGGTGGGCAGGAGGGCACAGGGCATCAGGTTTCCAGCCTCCACAGAAGGCAAGAGCACCCCCAGCCTGCCTGATCCCCAGGGTCGCCACGACCCAGCCCGGCGCCTGGTGCAGAGCGGGTGCCCAATGCCGTGTTCACAGAATAAATGACCTGGCAGAAGCAGAAACAAAGCTCCATCTTGCAAACACAAAGCAGTTCGGAGCATGCTGGGAAATCACACAGAGGAAACGTGGCAATGAATTTTCATGGGGGTCCCGGATAATCCAAGTCTTTTCTGTCATCACCCCCAGGGACCGGAAGTATCTTCCTGGCCGTACTGGGCGATGGGCCATGCTGAGCTGTGCCGAGACCAGGGGTTGGCGGTGGGGGTGAGGATGAGAACACGAGCCGAGGGAGGGCCAAGGCTGGAATATCCTTGGATTCGGATACCCCGGGGTTGACAATGGCCAACGCCCAAGTGCCTTGGGAGCCAGGGTTCCCATCTGCTCTCTTTGTCTCTTGGCAAACACGGATTATGCCAGGAACTGGGCACCCACGACCACTCGGCCTCAGCCCCTGTGCTGGGGACAGGCCTGTGCCCGGAGAGTCTGGGTGCCGGGGGACAGTGACTCAGGGGGCACTAGCTATGTCTGCCCTACAGGGGGTGAGCCGGCATTGCCAGGGCAAGAAGCAGCAGAACAGCGCCCACAGAAGAGCAGAGTGGGGGACTTCACGGAGGACAGAGGCGGCAAAGGGTTGAGGCCGGCCTCCCTGGCTCCTCACTTTGTCCCTCTAATGTCCTCTCAACAGCCTACACCGGCCGCCAGGCTAGTGCCCCTGGTAGGCCACTCCTGACCCTGCTCTCCTCCAGCTGCCCCCCTCCATCTCGACCCCGCCCCCCCCCCCCCCCCCCCCCACCCCCCCCGGCTCGCACTCCACCCCCAGCCCGTGTGCCTCCCTGCCTCGCAGCTGGCCGAGATGGGATCTTGCCACCTGCTCCTGGCTCTGCTCTTCATGTCCCGATCCTGCCGCAGCCACCACATCACCCCTCGTTCCCCTTTCAGAAGGGAGGAGAGGCTGTGTCCCCCAGGCCCGCAGGGTCTTCCCGTGGCTCACATGTGCTGCCTGCGGCGGCGAGCGGACGGCGCCTTTGGCCGCAGAGACCGCGGCATCAGAATCGAGGCCCCACCATGCGTGCTAGCCCCTCGGCCTTTCTCACTGCAAAACGAAGCAATGACGCCTCCCTCACGTAGGATTACTGAGCTGGCTGGCATGTGCAGGGCACAGTGTCTGGCCCAGAGGAGGCGAACGACAAACATTCATTCGACAAACGTACGAAGAGCGGGTTCTTAGCAGGTGTTGCCGGCGCGGGGCCCAGGCTGGTGGTGGTCACAGCCGACGGCCACTAAACACTTTGATGACCGACCACCTGTTGCCACCAAAGGGTGCTCAGCAGAGGCAGTGTGGGCCATTTGTGAGACTCAGAAAGACTCCTCAGGCCGGCGGGGGGGAGGGCAGCCCGGGAATGAGGAGGCAGAAACTCAGGGACCAGGAGGAGGCGGCTGTAATGCTTCAAAGGAGAGGAGAGTGGGCCCGGCGGATGGTGGGCAGGTGGGGTGGGCAGTGGGGAGCCTCACTAGAGACACTGAGGAGCAGAAGCAATGGCATCTGGTCCCCCTGGACTGGGAGGGGGATTGCGAGTGGGGAGAAGAATAGAGGAACAGAGCCCCTGACATGTGTGGGCTGATGCCACTGGCTGAGACGTAGAATGTAGAGGAAAAGCAAAATTAGGGCTGTGGGCAGTAAAAATGAGGAAATGATGCAACTGGGTTTTGGAGTGTTAAGTGGGTGCTGATAAGGCACTCGGGGCAAGTGATTGCGGGTTCAATATTTGTGACACCAAATGCATCCTTTCTCCAGTGCTAAGGAACTGCCCCACCAGCTGCTCCGGTAACGCTAGAAAACCGTTTGCAAGCACCATGACCTCTTCCAAGCATCTTATGTGCCCCAACGCACTTAAGCCTCCAACAATCCTTTGCAGAAAGTGCTGCTGTCGTCTCCACCTCACAGATAGGAAACCTGAGGCCCAGAGAGGTGGCGCCATCTTGCCCAAGAAGCTATTGGCAAAGTGGAAACTGGAGTCCGTTGCAAATCATTTCTATTGAACAGCTACTGCATGGGAACTGCTTTCGGATTTACAGGTGCTTCGTGTCAGCCACACAGCCGCTGATGCGTAAACGCTCGCCATGATGGTGACAGTGATGCCAACGATGATGATGGTGAGGAAGACGATTAGTCCATTTGGCCATGTGGAGAGGAAGGGGTGAGCGTCCCCTAACCGAGGAAGCTGACGACAGTGGTGTGGGAGTCGGTGGTGTCATGAGATGCTGAGCCCAGGTCCCACGGGCCAGCCTCATCTGGCTCACTGCTGCTCTAAATAGGAGCTTCCAGACCTACTCACACCCCAGGCCCCCAAAAAGCAACTGCTACTAGTCTGCCATTCTCCTTCCAGGGGCTGGCAGGCTGGGGCTCTCTTTCCAACCCCATAATTTGAGACCCAGGCGTTGCCAGAGGACTGAACCCATCTCTCCTCCTCCGACACTAGGCGAGCTCCGTGACAGGCGGATGGAGGAAGTCTGTGCGTTCCCCGCCACCCACCTGCTATCCAAATTCACCGCCAGACAAAGCCTTCTCTTTGTCTGGGCGCCTCCCTCCCTCCCTGCCATTCAAACGCTGAGAGATTTCATTTCCAGTAAGTGGAGGCTAGAGAGAAAGCAGCAAGCAGGAGGGAGGGGAACACATAGAAGGGTGGGAGCGGGGAGAAGGCAACAGCACTGAATCAGGGCCAAGACTTAGCCCCATTGTCCAAGTGACAACTCATTAAAACAATGATTTGCAGGCTGTGCGGGGGAGACGCCTGTCTCTGAAGAGCCACCTTTCCCGTTCAATGAGGCAGCATCTGCAACGAGTGCCCGCCCGGGGTGTCTGGGAGCCCCTGGTTTTTACAACAGCTCTCGCTGCTCCCACGTAAGGGGCAATCTGATGGCTCCCAAATTCTGATGCTTGCTTAGAAGCAAGCAGTGCCCAGGCTTAACGTCTCCACAGCAGCCGCTTCGGAGAAGCAGACAAGAGTCTGCTCTCCATCCCTGGCTGGGAACCCCCCAAGGTGTCCCCAGAGCCTCTCCCTCCTGCACAACCAGGTTGCATTTCCTGTGGATGAGATTACAGGCCAAGCTCCTTTGGCAAACAGCAATGGTTCAGAAACCCCTGGAAGGGGCGGATGGGTCAAGCAAGGGTGGGGTCCTGGGGATGGTGAGGCTCTCTGGCTTCAGGAAGAGGGAGATGGGCCCACGGCTCACCCAACTTTTTCTCCACCGGAGAAACAGGGCTACCCAGGGGACACCATGTAATCTAAAGAGGGGCCTTGAGAAGATGCATCTCCCTGGGCCCCGGCTTTCTCAGCTATGAAAGGAGAAGGCTGAACTGCCTGCCACCCTTTCGTGCCCCAGACACACCTTGAGCATCTACTATGGGCAGAGGCAGCACTAGGAATTTTTGGCTTCCTTCAGCAAACATTCATTGACTCTGAGACCTTGTGCTAGATGCCCAGCGCGTAAGCCACAAAGAGGACCACGCATGTGTCCTTAGCAACTTGGAGTCTTGAAGAAGAAACAAACAGAAAGTGATGGCCTTGTGCAGGATTAGGGTGTCCTCTGGGCCTATCGGAAAGGTGAGGCCTTGAAGGAAGTGTTGGAGGACCGGAGGAATTCTGACTCTTTCAAGGCGACGCTCTAGAGAGAGGCTGGTGTGGTGGCTGAGACCCTCTGTCCCCAGAGCTGACTCCTCCAGGCTCCGACCACATAGTGAGGTCTTCTCCGCCCTTTCTTTTACCTACTGGGAAACGTGGCTGCTGACTCCCACCCACCAGCAGTGGGGGAGGCCCACTTAGGAGCACAGACTCCGGGGTCTGAAGCCTGGCTGAGCCACTCAGAAGCCAGGTGGCCTCACGCAAGCTGCTTACCATGTCTCAGCCTGGTCTCCTCATCTGCAAAGCAGGGTGAACACCAGCTTTGTCTGGAGTATTGAGGTACTGCCTATGCAGGGTGCGGGGGGTTAGTATGGGGCCTTGGCCTACAGTCCTGCCATTTCCACTCCCTGCAAGACCCACTATAGCCCCATTTTTCTGGGGTGATCCTGTACTTTTCATTTCTCAGATGAGACCCCAACTCTCCAATCCTGGCACCCCTGTGTCCCCAAAAGGCCTGCGACCTAGCTTGTGTTGGACTCAGCGTCCCAGGCGGCAACAGGCCCACTGTGTCATCTGTTGTCTCACTAGCCTCTGAGCACCTTACAAATATCTTCTTCACAGAAACTCACTTGCTTTAGCATCTCTGGTCTACGGATGAAGAAACAGAGGCTCGGGGGACATAGATGACTTGCCAAGGTCACACGGTCGATTAAACAGGTGGGGTGCAGAACTCAGCCCAGCATTTCTGTGTAACAACTGCGTTTTAATAAGGGCTGCTCTCGCCTTAACCTGAAGCCTTGGTAACCATGAGGGCCTCAGGCTGGAAACAATACGGGGAAGGGAGAGATTTTTCGAAAAGGAGCTCCTTATGGGAAAACGACTTGAAGATTTTTGAGGCTCTCCGGTCCTAATATACAGCAGGCATCTTTCACCTGTCCTGCAGTGTCCCTCATGGCTGGGATCTTTCCTACCCTTGCCCTCTTCTGTGTCACCATAATCCTGTGCAGAAGGACCCAGATCCATGCCATGTTTATAAAGGACCAGAAAGCTCAGGCATGTGATTTGCCCGAGGCCACAGCTGGTAACGCAGATGCTCGAATTTAGCACTGGCCAGCCCTTGGGACAGCAGGGTCCCCTTCTACCCCGCTCTGGTTCTGGCCTGAGTCATCTGCTGCCAATGGGAGGGATGACCAGTTTGGAGCAGGCCTGCCCTAGGCCTTTGCCCCAGGAAGGATGGGGCCGGGAAGGGTAGGCCCTGCAGGCAGGTGTGGGGCAGGAGAAGGGCCTTCCAACACTGTTACCGTGTCCAGGGGACATATCAATGCACGGCGTCACCTCGCAGACCCCGACCAAGCATCAGGTACGTAGCAATCCTCGCCCTCAGGAATCACTAACACCCCAGGCTCTCAGCCCAGCCAGGGACCTTGGCATTGTACCAGGGGTACACGGCACAGCTTCTCAGGGCGTCAAGTCTACTTGGAGACTTGGGGAGAAAAAAAAAATTAAAAAAATTGTTTTAAACAAACATTGATAAAATCATGGAGAATATTAAATGTCATGAGAATGTTTAAAAAGAAACATGAAGCTCCCAAGAAATTCACTTAACCCTCTCTGTGGAAAGGCTTGAGAAATAGTGAGCGAGCCCTATCCTCTCACAGAACAGAGAGAGAAAGTGGAGCCGGAGACATCAGGTGACTGGCTCAGGGTCACACAGCAGGTCAGCTCCCGGCACTTGGATTAGGACCTAGAAGGGAGGCACCAAAAAGCCCAGGCTGAGACCAGCGGCTTTGTGGTCAGAGGATCCTGGGTTCCAGTGAAGGCTCTGCTACCCACGTACTGTCCTTCCTGGACGAGGGCTGGTCAAGTCACTTCCCTGTGCCTCAGTTTCCTCACCAATAAAATAGGGCAACAGTCTTGGCAGAATGTGAGCTAATTCTATAAGGGTTCACAGGCGCATCACCCTGCCCTCTCTGTCCCGACGCACAGCCAGCCTCCCTGCCCCCTCCGTCCCCAGGCACAGCGTAAAGAGACCTGTGAGCAGAAAACTCCCACGTCAGCACTCACACTCCCGAGAGGGTGGATTCCGGCATCTTCTCCGTTTGTAGCAGACCATGGAGCCATTAAACCACAACATTTCACACAGTTCCCCAAATACACTGTCCATATGATGATATTGTGCTTGGAATAATCTCACAGCCACCGGAAGCCCAAATTCCCTCAGCTGCCCACTGCTTCCTACAGAGGAAACAGGGACGTCTACAAACAGAGCCTGAAGAGATGCCCTGTGGGGCAATATCCAAGGAGCCCTCCCTGCCCCTGCCCCTGCCCAGCCACAGCCGGCTGGGGCTTTCCGGGCAGCCTGGAGAAGGATTTCGACATCTGGAGCTGGAGATCACGTGCACAGAGCAGCCGGTGGCAACCGGGGAGCTCCAGGAAACCAGGCAGTTTCAGAGAAGCACTTGGAGCCAGGGGAGCACTTTGGCAGGAGCCGAGTGAGGTCAGAGAGGCTCTGTTGTCCCAGGGCGGTGGCGGCCCAGAGAGGGAGGCCCAGTCCCCATAGGCCACTCGGAGGCAACCGCATGACGGTGCCATCCTAGTGACCGCCCACTGAGCGCCGGGCACAGGGAACTCTTCGGATGGGAACACGGAGGCCCGGGAGAGTGAGTCGCGTGCCCTCGGTAGACGCCCAGCTCACGAGAGAGTTGGGGTTCCCCTCACCCCCATCTGCCTCTCTTGGAAGGAAGTCTGGAATCCTTTACACCTTCTCCCCACCCTGCGCAATTGCACCCAAATCCACCTGATAGTTACAAAGCACTTCTTAGCCACAGATGCCCAACACTATCTTGTATGCTCACCGATGACCCTGGAGAGGCAGACAGGCTGATCGCACTCACTTCACACAGGAGGAGAACTGAGCAGGTTCCCAGAGACCACGGGACTCGCTTAAGGCCAAGGTCAAGTCCAGGCTGTCTAGTCCCCAGGTTGCTTCAGAAGAGGAAGCACTGGCAATGACACAGTGGCAGCGACCACGCATTCGCACACGAACGCAGCTCGAATGTCTCCGGAGTGTTCTCAAAGCCACTCCAGCCTCCAGTCATCGACAGCCCTTTCCCCCCCAAACCACGGTGTAGGCGGGAAGGTACCTATCCTCGTTTTAGAGATGACAAAAGGGGACCCGGGAGTTAACATAACTTGCCTAGGGTCATACGGCTGAGAAGTGGCGGGCCCATGATGCAAACCCAGGTCCTCCACATCCCCCAGGCTCTGTCCACCAAAGCACCCGGCTGGCCCACAGACGGGCTGAAGACATGGGCACCGGGACGGGGTAGCCCCACGGCCCCGAGTCTCTGCCTCCGAGGCCATCCAGAAAGCAGTGACTGCGAGAGCTGCAGGGGTGGGCAGCCAGGGAGCAGAGAAACGCACTTGATGGGGCTGACCTCGGGGAGGGCAGCAAGGTTGTGGAATCACACTGTCCACTTCTCTCTCTCCAGTCCCGGCAGGGCCAGTCCATGACGGCGTGTTTGGGTGCAAAGCGTCATGGAGAAGAAGGAGGAAATGAATATGTACACAGAGCCTGGCTCTGAGCGAAGTGTTCTTTTTATTCGTTTGTTGGTTCTGCAACATCACACAGGCCTTGGCTAGAGGCGCTCACATTTCCTCCTTCGTTGATTCCTACAACCAACGTGTGGGAAGCCCACACTCCGTGCCCGACCCCACACGGAGGCTGAGGAGGCAGAGAGCAGGAGGAACTGGGACCTGAGCACTGCACGAAGAGACTGCAGTCCTGGATGCCAGCCCTGGCTGTGCCATTCGTCCCCAGTCCTGTGACCAGGTAAACCTCGTGGCCTTATGAGGCCCTGGTCTCCGCATCCCTGAGGCTTCTTGGTGTCCATGAAGCAGCCCCTCTCAGATGCCACTTGTCATGACTGTGGTGTGACTGGGAGTGGCACCCTTGCTGAGGCAGTCAGGCAGCAGAAAGGAGTGGGAGCGGATGGCTAAGGCTCAGTCCCCCTGCACCTGCCTGGCCAGAGGCTGGCGGTCTTCTCTGCTCTCATCAGACTCAACCAGGGAGGGGAAGGGAGGAAGAGAGGAGCCAATTCCTGGGCACCTACCATGTGCTGGCCCCGTCCAAGCATTTTCACATAGAGCTTCTTATCTAATTTCTAAAATAGCCCCATGAGACAAAAATGGAGGCTCAGAGAGGGAAAGCGATCGCACAGCTAGGAGAGGGAAGAGCTGCATTAGGGACGAAGGTCTGTTTGCCTGCAAAGAAAAGAAGGCAAGTCACTTCTTCTCTTTCTTTCCTCCTTGTCCCCCTGAGCATCTTCCCCTTCCACCTCCCCGAAGCTAGAATGTGGTAGACAGACTGGAGGAAGAACGGAACAGTCAGAGGCAGGAGAAGGGGAACCCACCTATTTCCCCACCCCTGCATTCTCTAGAAGATTCTGGGTCCCAAGCTATCTTTCCATGGTGGGGGGTTGATCGCTCCACACCCTCAAACCACCCTCATGCTCCTTCCCACCCTCATCTCAGTGACTAACAGGCCCCGCTGCTGACCAAGCCGCCCTCCCTGGGTTCCCCAGTGGAAACAAGCCGAGGCTCCTTCCTCTTTAATCCTTGCTCCTACCTCCTTGACCTGGGGTCTCTTGCCAAGCCCTTTGTCACACCTCAAGACAACCCACAACTAGGTGAGTCACACTGAGGCTACAGCCACTCAGAACTTCTTTCCTGTGGGTGACAGGGGAGGTGATGGGGGCTGTAGGGATGTGACAGCCCCGGTTTTGATTTCCAGCTCAACCACCGACTGTATTGCACTGCCTTCCTGATTTGTCGAGTGCAGGGCTATTTTGAAAACTAAAAGCCATAATGGCTGTTGAACGCAGACACATAGTAGGTGCTCAACTCTCTAAGATGTACTATGAAGCCTGAGGATTGGGGCATTTGTCTACAGTGGCTGGCCAAGAAAAATGATAGAAAATGCTGTCCTTCTTGACTTAAGATAAATAAATGCTTCCTAAAATTGATCTTGACTGGTAATTTAGTCCTTAATTCTCTATCATCTTAATTTGGTGCCTGAATATATCTGGCCCCTGCAACCAGAAGTTCCAGGTGGGGCTGCTACTAAACCGTATCTATTCAGTCATCCATCCATCCATCCATCCATCCAACATTTGAAGACCGAAGACCTACTATATGCCAAACAAGGCACATATATCCCATATTCCATACACACCAGTGCTGTCAGCTTGGACCTACACCCAACCAACAGTTACCTTTTCACGGGTTGCATATGGAGAGAGAATGAGGGCTGCCTTCCTTCCTAGAGTCTGGCTTGCTTGACCTTGCCTCTCTTCTGCTGCACATGTGAGTGGCTTTCACGACATCATGGCAGAGGGTTCCACTAAAGTCTGTATCACTTATGTGCACTCACACACATCGCCCTCCCCATTTTAATGGTGTGTCCAGACCACTCGTGTGCAAAGCCCTGGGGTGGAGAGGCTGCGCTTGATTCTTGTTAGGCTCTCTTTCCTCCCTGTTGGGTCAGTGTGATGTTTTACACAGAGGAAACATTTCCTCCCTCTATCATCATCTCGATTTATTTTCAGCGCAGCATCTCTTACTGCCTAGAGTTTCCAGTTCTGTGTTTGCTTGAGAGCCTCCGTTGATAAAATAGTGAAGAGTGCAGTCCCTGAAGCCAGCCTCCTGGGGTTCAAATCTATCACTCCAGCTGTGTGACCTTTAAGAAGGTGTTGAATATCTCTGTGCTTCACTTTCACTCTATGTAAAATGGGGATTGGTAACAGAACCAGCTTCACGAGTTGTGGGGATTGAATGAGATCATATCATGTCTCTAAAGGAGGGCAGTACCACATCCTGATGGGGCATTTTTAACTGTGAGTGGGTATTTGGGGGTGTTCTAGTGACTGGGATAGGCCGCGAGGAAGGTGCCGCTGACAGCAGGGTGCAGGAACCAGAGTTTACTAAAACTTGCAACATATCATACACCCTGCACAACGAAGAACTGACCTTCAAAATGCATCCCTACACAGGAACCCACCATGACGAGTGCATCGACAGGGCCTGGCACATGGTAGATGTCCACCAAATGTGAGCTGAGACTTGTTTACTGTCCCTGGCCACGTAAGCCCCTTAAGAGCAGACAAGGACTTTGCCTGTTCAGTGCTACCAAACTTCCAGCACCTAGGACAGGGCCCAACATATGGCAGGCACTGGAGGAATGGACCAATGGATGGACCAAGGGTATGCATTCCGTGATTGGTGAGTATGCAATCAGGCACCTTCATATTAATGGGGACACTCCTGATCAAGTGGAGTGTTTGGGAAACGAAAGGGGAAAGGGGTGAAGGGAGAGAGTTTCTGAATGTTCCAAGAATGGATTAACCGGAAAACTCTATTTCAACTCTCGGCAGCCATTCTCCCATCCTTGGTCTCCTCTCCTCCTTGGTAACACACAGAGTCCTTCCTTACCATGTGGAGCTCAGAGGCCAGCCAGACTTTTGTGAAATTTATGTCACCGAACCTTTGCTAAGTGCTTACTGCATGCAGGGGAAGAATGAATCAAACCAGGTTCCTGATACTGGAGGCTCCAGTCTTTGGGGAGGTAGCCATGTACCAAATAAGGCCACGATCCCGGTGTGCTGGCCAGAAGTGCAGGATGTAAGAGACTTAGGAGATTATGTCAAATGTAGCCGAGTTCCTGACACTCTTCAGAAGCTGTTTTGAGGGTTAAATACCTAATAGGAGCTTACGTTGAATCATGGTTCCGGAAGGTGCTGGGCTCCGGACAAAAGCTGGGGCCCCAGCACCACCAAAGGAGGAAGGTGGTTCATTTTCCTAAGATTCTCCCATCCGTGGACTTCCAGCCCAAATGACCCAGAGACGGTGATTTCCTTCAACTCTCTTACAACCATACTCCTCCCGCTGGGGCAGGGGAGTATAGGGGGTCGCCATCTCCTGGATATCACCATGGTGACATTCTCAACATTTTCCACCAAAGCAGCCCTGAGTGGGGAGGTCCAGGGACATCACCCAAAGCAATCCCCACAAGCCAAAATGCTTTAGTTAATTAACTGTTTTATCTTCCAAATCCACGGGCACGTAGGGGCCCCTGGATGGCTCAGTCGGTTAAGCCTCTGATTCTTGGATTCTGCTCAGGTCACGATCTCATGGTTCGTGAGTTCGAGTCCCACATCAGGCTCTGCACTGACAGCGTGGAGCCTGCTTGGGATTTTCTCTCTCCCTCTCTGCCCGTCTTGCTCTCTCTCAAAATACATAAATAAATAAAACTAAACTAAAATAGAATCCACGCGTGCATAAAATTCTACTCCGCAATCTATGCACATATCCACCCATGGGATCAAATATACATGTATTCAATTCTTCAGCTGAAAGATGAGCCAGGCCTATGCTGCGGTGCCCTAGGCCTCCGGTACTCTACACGAACGTGGGCAGCACATTCGAGAAGCACAAAGCAGAGGAAACCCCTGGCCTGGGGTTCTAATCACAACTAGCTGTGGACTCGCCACGTCTTTCCTGAAACACAGGGAGGGGCCGTTGTGGCTCCGGGCCCACTGTGCCGGGCAGCTCGGGTCTCTGAAGACCACGGTGAAGGGCAGGACAGTGCTGGTAGCTGAAAGCCTGAACTGGACTGGGTGTGCAGGCATGGGCATGTGGGAAGAATGTTCTGGCCAGAGGCTCTCCCCTCTTCCCTGGAAGAAATATAACAAACCCCCGGAGAAGGATGTGGCGACTGGGTCACAGGCCTCCTGGCCAGGGCTTCAACAACGACCAGTAGCTTCCAGGGTATCTGGTACCTAGCACAGTACATGGCACATAATAATCCTCACTATTTGTTGCATGCGTGAAAGAAGGAACGGTGAATAAACGTCACAAAGACCTAGTGACGGCCCCCTGCCTAGATGATTCTACGGCCCTTTCTGGCCCTAAATAGCATATTCGAGGTGGCTGCACCACCCATTCTGTTCCCACTCTAAATAAATAACTTGATGTACTGCCTGCTGGCTCCACGGTTTCTCTCTGTGGCGAATGCAGTAAAAAGAGCCATAGATTATAAACCACTAATTGTATTTAGACAAAAATTATCTCCCATAAAAACAACAGTAATAATGAGTACCAAATGCCTGGGCCTCTACTAATCACCTCACATCCATTATCCATTTACTTCTCACGCCAACTTTCCATCAACCCCGTTTTCAGATTAGAAACCAGGGACTTCGCACGGTGACAGATTTGCGGGGGAAATGGGCCCAGGACTGTGGCTCTGAAGTCCTCACCCTCTGTTCTCTGCTCGGCTGTGGGAGGCAAGGGCAATGGGACTCACAGCCCTTCCCATCCCGACCTCCCCGTCACGTTCCTCCCAATAAAAAGACTCAAAGGGACTGGGGTGCCCAGCTGGCTCGTTGGTTGAGCGTCTGGCTTTGGCTCAGGTCATGATCTCGTGGTTCACGAGTTCGAGCCCCTGTGCTGACAGCTCGGAGCCTAGAGCCTGCTTTGGATTCTGTGTCTCCCTCTCTCTCTGCCATCCCCCACTCGCACTCCCTCTCTGTCTCTGTCTCTCTCTCAAAAATAAACATAATTAAAAAAATTTTTAAAAGACTCGAAGGGACTTAGCGTTATTTATGCCCATGGGCATGGTGGTAGGTCCCAATTGGTCTGTGGTGTCTCCTGACTCAGGGCATCTGTCCCTGGGTCGCTGTGACTCATGAAGGGTCTGTTGTGGGGAGCCACATCCCAGGGGGTGATGGCACTGAGCTCAGCCAGCTCAGCCAGGTCTGCAACAGACACTATCGGTGCTCTGCCCACCTGCTCATCCCCTTGTCATGTGTGAGCCTCACCCTGCAGAGCAGGCCCTGCATCTCAGCCCCCGGACCTCCCTGTCCGGGGAGAACACAGAGGGCTGCAAGTGACTGGGAGTTATGTGCCCCCACCCAGGGCCAGTCTTCACTAGCGGCTGATGGAGGCAGGGAATATTATACCTGGGTATTTACACCCTGCCTCCACCACAGATGCTCAGGGGAGCCACGGGTCAGGGAGGACGCTAAACCCTAAATTACGCCTTGACTCTGCAAAATGGCCGCTATGACTCCCATTTGGCAGACGAGGAAACTGAGGACTGCCGCCTCAGTCTGGGAGGCAGCAACAGGATGTGAGCTCAGGTCTGTCTGATATAAAGGCTCAACACTGGCCATGGAAGAAGGGAAGGGAAGGGAACAAGGTAAGTAGCTAACGTCTGATACGCAGACCTCAGGGTTAGGAGAGGAGAGGGGAGAAGATGAAATGATGAGGAAGCTCTTCTCCAGCTCCTGGGCTGCCACCCCTGCTCATGAGAACCAGGGCCAAAGACAGGCCAGGGGTCCGGGCCAGCAAGACTTTTGATCCTGAGAACACACTGGGCCAGTCAGGCACTGTGGCAGGGGCACTGTGGCAGGGGACCCCACCCCCACCCCTGGACCTGGGCCCACCAGCCTTCACCATGCACCAGGCTGGTGCCAGGTATCCGGGACCTAGTCTGACAGCTGCCCCCTCCCAAGGCTACCAGCAACCCCCACCCACATTTCTGGCAGGGGGATGAGGAAAGAATTACCTTTTTTTTTTTCTGACTATAAAGATGGGACCTATTGTGAATATTCCAGAAAGTATAAAAAGAACACAAAAATGACTTAAAATCCCACCCCAGAGATCCCCACTGCTCACACTTGTCCTTTCTGATAGACCCTTTTCTGTGCACACATGCAGTTTGGTTTTATGTTATACGTCTATTAGACGTACAACATTTTTCATTTATTGCTATATTATCAGTGTCTTTTCAAGTCATTGAATATCCACGTATGTGACCACCTTTAACAGTCACATCGTATCATGTTATGTCGAGGGATCGCATTTTATTTTATTTTTTTGGATTATTTGTTTATTTATTTATTTTAATATGAAATTTATTGTCACATTGGCTTCCATACCACACCCAGTGCTCACCCCAACAGGTGCCCTCCTCAAGGCCCATCACCCACTTTCCCTTCCCTCCCACCCCTCCATCAACCCTCAGTTTATTCTCGGCTTTTAAGGGTCTCTCATGATTTGCCTCCTTCCCTCTCCGTAACTTTTCTTTCCCCCTTCCCCACCCCCATGGTCACGTTTTATATAAACCATCCCTTACTGATAGGCGATTGCTGGGTATACAGTAGACAATGCTGGAGCAGACGCCTTTAAGATGATATCTTTCTAAAGGCCAACGAAGAACATGAACCAAAAGACTGAAAAAGGTACCATTTCCTCTGATCTAGTGATTCCACCCAGAAGCATCTGCTCATCTTAAGGAATCAGGTGAAAGAAGGCCACCGGCGAGAAGGACTCTGAGGACCCGGAGGACCGGGCATGTTATCAACACAGAGACTAAGGCAGCAATGGAAAGACACTCCATTGTTGAGGTTGGGGCCAGGGCAGGAGCATGGTTTCTCTATAAATATTATTTTTCTTTCTGTCGTGAGTGCCTGGCATGGAGTCGCACTTAACAAATGCAGAGTGAAGGGTGAGATTGGGCTCAAATGCAAGGTGGGAGTCTAGTTAGAAGTCGGAATCTTTGCAGAGGCTGGTTGGACGAGAAGGCCCCAGCATACTGGCTTTACATTCCTCTGGGTGAGGCCAAGGGACCCTCAGTTCCAGGGAGAGCAAACCAAGGGGCCAGGGGCCAGGCGGGTGACCAGAAGCCCTGGCTTTACGAAAAAACAACGCACCAAAACAAAGTCTCTTTGCTCTGTCCCCGATCTTGTCCCTGATCGGGACCATTTCCCCTCTCTCTGCCTCACTTCCTTCAGTTGTCGAATGGGAAACTGTGGTCCACCTACCTGCAAAAAACAATCAGGAAGGCAACGTTTGAATACAGACTTTAAAGTAACACCAGCATGAGCAGTTGTACAGCCACAACAGTAAAAGCGGTTAATGTTTATTGAGCGTTTGTTACGGGCCAGGTTCTGCTCTAAGTGCTTCAGTTATGTTTATCTTCATACTAACTCTATGTCATTGATGCTGTCACAGTCACCACCATATGACAGAGACACGAAGCTGAGAGGTCACACAGCTGGCCCCACATTGTTGGGGTCTGCACCCGGTAACCTCCTACTGAGCCAGGGCTCCTATTTCAAATGTCACATGGCTTCTCCCCCAACTGCTGGGCTCTTTAAGCTGTTTATTTAGCCACATTGAGACTTGCTTTTCCTTATCTGTAAAATGGGGATACTGACTGTCAAGGAATCTCTGTAGATGGATGCCCACAGAGACATCTCAGAGCAGACTGCCTAGCCCTCAACCCGGCTCAGAGCATGGTTGTTCTTCTCTTGGCAGGGAACCCGAGACAGGGGCAATCAATGGGAGCCACCTGCTTTTGGCGAAAGCTGACGCTGACTTCATGGTGATGTGCCCCCAGTCAACGCACACTTGCCCTTCCCATCCCTACTCAGGTCACAGGCAGAATGAGGAGTTTCTTCTATTTGCAGTCACAACACAGACTCCTTCCAACCTTCCATCAAGTTCTAGACAGTGAATGTCACCAACTGGAAGGTGTGGGTGTAAAAGAGGCTTGTTGAAATGTGTGACTTCCCACTCGGCCCTTCCAGTCAGGATGGGTCACCTCTGGCACCCAAGGATGGCCATCCACCCAACCCCCACCTGCACCCTTCTCATTTCCACCCTGCAGGTTTTCCCAAAGGCAAAAACCCAGATAAGGATTCCTGACCCAGGAATCTTCAGGTTTCTTCTGGGCTGCAGGGACTTTCTGAACTCTATGAGACCTTATGACGCCGTGTGAGTGTGTGTGTGTGTGTGTGTGTGTGTGTGTGTGAGAGAGAGAGAGAGAGAGAGAGAGAGACAGACAGACATAGAGAGACACAGAAATGGAGACAGATGAACGAGAATAATTGTGGAGAGAGGGCCCGTAGCTGTCAATCCAATCTTGTTGGTGCACCTTAATTCCTAAGAAAATTTAGAAATGCTACAATAAAGTGATATACCCATGGAATGTCATTATAGAAGTCAGTCACATGCTCTCTGGGATGGAATGGACCCTGTGTGGAACACAGCTCACCTTTGCCCCACACAGCCCTAACTCACTTTGTATTCATTAGCTACATGACCTTGGACAAGGCATCTCCTCTCTCTGGCTCCTGTTCCCCA
Source organism: Panthera uncia (assembly GCF_023721935.1). Lineage (NCBI taxonomy): Eukaryota > Metazoa > Chordata > Mammalia > Carnivora > Felidae > Panthera > Panthera uncia. The sequence continues at coordinate 72,710,460 of NW_026057585.1, read as the reverse complement.
TCTGCAAAATGAAGAAGTCGTGAGTGGCTTTCAGCCTGCTCTGTGGAGCTCCAGAGGGCGCAGGGAAGAGTGGTGGCGTGGGGCGAGGGGAGGGCGACACTTGTGTCCCACCAGAGCAGCCCCAGCCCTCATAGAACCTACAAGAGGCGTTACTTGAGCAAGTGTCTCTGTAGCCTAAAGCCAAAATTAAAACAAAGCCCCGGCATAGCTGATTGCTCAGTCCTTTCTGGCTTGCCTAAAGACTCCTGCTCCCCGATCTACAAACTACACATACCTACCTTATGAGGTCATTGCCACAATTAAACAAACTAACACAAGAAATAGCAAGTGTTGGCAAGGATGTGGATAAAAGGGAACCCTAGTGCACCATCGGTGGGAACGTAAACTGGTGCAGCCACTATGGAGAGCAGAATGGAGGCTCCTCGAAAAATGAAAAATAGAACTACCATATAATCCAGCAATTCTACTCCTGGGTATGTATCCGCAGAAGATGAAAACACTAACTTGGACAGATATCTGCATCCTGATGCTTGGTGCAGCAATATTTACAATAACCGTGGAGGCAACCTAAGTGTCCGTCAACGGATGAATGGATGAAGAAGGGTGGTATGCATACGCGATGGAATTTTATTAAACCATCAAAATGAAGGAAATGTTGCCATTTCAATGATATGGAGGGACCTTGATGACGTGGTAAATGAAATAAGTCGGACAGAGAAAGACAAATATCGTACGATCTCACGCGTGGAATCTAAACTAAACAAAACACAGAAACTTAACTCATAGATACAAAGAACAGACTGGTGGTTACCAGAGGCAGGAGGTGGACCAAATGGGGGAAGGGGGTCAAGAGGTACAAACTTCTGGTTATAAAAGAGATAAGCCCTGGGGATGTAACGTACAGTGTGGCGACCAGAGTTAATAATTCTATATTGGGTATTCAACAGCTGCTAAGAGAACAGATCTTAAGACCTCATAGCTCTCCTCACAAGAAACAAAAAAAGCCGTAGCCATATGTGGTGATGAATGTTAACTAGACTTATTGGTGATCATTTCACAATGTATACAAATACTGAATCGTTGTGTTGTACATCTGAAACTAATACAATGCTATATGTCAATTATATCTCACTGAAAAGGAAACCAATAAATGCCAACCATCTTGCGAGACACACAGCCAGTGCTTATACGTGTGTTTGCAGCCGTTTTCTGTCTCAGATTCTAGCGTGAGGCCTCACATGTGGATGTCAATCAATAAACGGCAGTGGAATAAATGAGGGAGCAGAGGAAACAAATTTCCAGAGCCCCAAATTCCATGAAGTGACTCTCTAAGGAAGCACCACTCCAACTATTAGTCCGGTGCTGTGGTATGCTTAAATATGCACATGAGCCCCCTGGAAACCTTATTAAAATACAAAATTTGATTCAGCAGGATGGAGCCGGGCTTCAGCATCTCTGAGTTCCCAGATGGGGCCGGTGCTACTTAGCGTGCAGGCTTTATACCTGCAGTTAACAATCCGCTCAGGACCCTGGGTAGACTGGGTGCTATTTATTGGCCGCTGGGCTATCAAGCCCAGAGCACTGCTGTGCTGGGTTCTCAGGAACTGGTGGAGGAGTCACTGTGAAACCTTGGGCTTATGTCTGGGCTCCACCCGGAGATGGTGTTGGGCAAGTCCCACAGCCTCTCTGGGGCTCAGTGTCTTCACCTGCCAAGTGAGATCAGCAACACCCTCCATGCCCAGCTCTCAGAACCGCTGCAGGGGTAAGAAGTGGCAAGCAATGGGACCCTCCAGGGGAGAGGGGCTGTGATTTACTGGGGGGAGGGGCTTCATTTCCAAGTTCTCTTCACCCCTTCCCCGCGCCCCCCCCGCCCCCTCCCATCTTCCTCAGAGGGAAACTGACAAGCGTTGTTGTTTGCATAATGGCATGTAAGGGGACAAGAGAGGAAGTCAGGCCGCTAAATTTAGCAGGTGCTTACGCCCCCTCACCCAAGGCTCAGCCCACGCACTTCACCATGAGTAGGTGCCTTTCTATATTTAACTTTGGCCTGCACCTTCCACTTGAGTTCTAACACTGAAAACCCCAGGAGGATGTGGTGAGGAGGGAAGGGAAGTTCACGAAATGTGATCAGGGGCTGACATCACATGAGGGACCATCTGCACTTTCAGGTGCGTATTCTTCCTGGAAGAACCCGAAGAGTTCTTCAGCTTCTCCCCCTTTTCCTCCTCTGGGAGTATAAGACTCGCCCGGCCAGAGTGCGGCCAGAGACCACACCGCCCTCTGGAACAACAGCACTGAGAAGGGGGTCAGGGGACCACTGGGATGTCCAGAGGAAGTCACAGAAGGCTGTCAAGTGCCCTTCATGTGCCAGGCACGGCCTGGGCCCATTCACACAGGTGACCTAGTCCCACCCACACATCAGCATCACTCCATGGCTTCATACTCTGGCTATAGGCAAAGGGAGGTGCTGGAAGCCTGTTGGAAGCCTGGAGAACCCACTATTAGGTCCATCATCTTGACACTCATCTTGTCCCTCTACCTACTGTACAGGAGGCTGTCGGGATGTCACTTGCATCATCACCCAGGGGTACAATCTTGAGTTAGTCGCTCCTCTTCTTGGGGTCTCAATTCCTCACCTGTAAAACAAGCCTACTGGCCTGGTTCTGTCTCATTCCTGAATGACTTCTGGATGACATCAGACTCTTGACGGTCAGAGGAAGTGAGAGTACATCCTGGGATAATTTTCCAACTTTCAAACCATGGGGTGACCTCTACCCTTTGCTTATGTGCTAGTCAGCCCACACCAGTCTGATGTAGGCCCCGGGGGAGGCCGTTCGCCACTCCTCACTCTTCCGGGGAACTTTCATGGAAGGCCTCTGTGCTGAGCAGCTTAACAGACCCTAAAGGGGCTAAGATGTAGTGTGGTCCCTGTACCAGAGTCCCCCTCCGAATAGGGGTGAAAGCCCCAGGAAAAGATTGCATAGCATTGCCATATGGACAAGTACAATAATGGACACCCTCCCAGGGCACAGAAGCTGGGGCCTAACCCAGCCTAAGGGGGCAGGGGGGGCGGGGAAGGCCCAGTGGGAAAAAGACAAAATAAACATCCATGCTCGAGGCCAGCCATTCTCAAAGTGTGGTTCCCGGACCTGAAGCATCAGCATCATCGGGGAACTTGTTAAAAATGTGCATTTGGGGGCCCCACCGTCCCAGACTTACTGTATCGGTAGTGTGTGTTTGAACAAGCCCGGAAGGTGATCCTGAGTCTCTGCGAGTTTGAGAGCCATCGGTTTAGGGCAAGCCTTGAACTCCTGGCTCTCTGGGTCCTATTCAGGGCTTAGCTGAGAAAAGCAACAATTCGGGAGAGTGGTCTGAAAAATATACCCTCCATTCTCTAAATGCCCCCTTTACAGGGGGGCTGTGTGAGACACCTGGAAAGCTTTACGTCTGGACACTGTGGCCCATCGCTGCTGGTTATATATCTGGGCTCTGCCTTTGGCTCTTATCGAGGATGGTGACAAGAAACATGCATAGGAAGACCGTGTCTGGTTGGCCATAAGATGGTTGGTTTTGATCCAGTTATATAAAGCTCCTTCTATAAAACTCACATTGAGAATACAGTGGCAAGCATCATCTTGGCAAAGGCTTTCTAAAAATGACAACACCCAGTATTGGTGAGTGTGTGGGGAAAAGACTCACACGTTTCTGGTAAGCATGGAAATTGATGCTGCCTTTCTGGAGAAATAATCTCCAAAAGCTTTTAAAATGTACCTCCCCCTGCCCCAGCAATTCAATTTTAGAAATGAATCCGTAAGGCAACAGGCATAACTGTGCTTGAGCATTTCACATCAAGGATACTCTGCTCTGTTCGTACACTAACACGTTGGTATTGTTTGTTATAAAAACTGGAAACATCCGAAATGTTTAAGGAATTGATGGCCAGGTGGCCAGTCATTCATTCATTCCTCGGGTATTTAGTGAGTACTCACTACATGCCTGGCGGTGTCTGAATCCTAGTGGTATAGCTGTAAATAAGTGAAGAAAATCTTTGCCCTTGTGGGAGGGAAGACAACCAATTAACGAAAAAGCAAGGCCAATACATACAGTGTGTCAGTGGGTGACGGGCGCCATGAGGAAACAGGGCAGTGAAGGCAGTGTTGGAGTGGGTGTTCCAACATGGAACAGGAGGAGGCGAGGGAGTGAGCTGTGTGGCAGCTGTAGACAGAGGGAACTGTCTTTCAGACAGATGGAAACAGCAAAAGGCACCAAGGTCATGTCTCTTTCTGGATGTGCTTGAGGAAAGGCAGGAATGCCACGTGGCGTAAGTGGAGGCTAAGCAGAGGCCGTGGGGCCGTGGGCGTGATGACCGTGACCGTGCAGGCCACTCGGGAACTGTGGCTTTGACTCTGGGTGAGAAGGGAGGATTTGGAGCCTCTGGCTTCTGGATTGAGAACAGACCCCAGAGGACCAGCATAGAAGCCGGGACACTGTTAGGAGGCCACTGCCGTAATCCGCCCGAGAGACGGGAGCCTGCGAACCAGCGTAGTGACAAAGGAGTTGACAAGTGGTCAACTTCGGAATGTGTTTTGAAGGTACATCGTGGCTCTTCTGTGGAGGGATGTCTGCCTGACGGTGAACACGCGTGGCGGCCTGAACGGATGATTTCATCTCTAGAAGCAGAGAAGAAAAACAAGCAAGGCAGAGGATGTACGGTGCCGTGAGCCGAGGAATAGGAGCCATTCAGGGGAGGCCACACAAACCTGTCTGCCATCTCTGTTGGCCATTTCTGAAACCTGAAACGTGAAGCTTCGTGTCACGAGGCTACCAACCTTTTATACCTAACATCTGAGAGCCCTGGCTGGCTGCCTGCCTGCCTAGATTTAAAGGCAGCCAAAGACATGCGATTTAAAACAAGGATGTGATACAATTTTTCAGTTATCAGATAGGCAAAGATCTAACCAGAATGATAAGAGCCCGTGCTGGTGTGGGTGTGTGGAAACAGCACTCCCCTACACAGCCAGCGGAAGTTTACATCAGTACCACCTTTGGGGGGCACTCGGGTAACCTCTCAAAAGTTCCTGCCAAAGGAACTACAACAGCTGACATGATTTTGTAAAAGAGAAATACAGCGAGAGCACTCACGCTACCTGACTCTGAGGCTGATTATATAATTAGAGTAACCAAGACGTGTGGTATTAGCAGGAGGATACATCCATACATCACTGGAACAGAATAGCAAACCCAGAAGTGGCCCTACACGAGAACAGATTTGACAAAGGAGCGAAACCAATTCCACGAAGTAGGGAAAGTCCTTTCAACAAGCCGTGCGGGAACAACTCCTCATCCACAGGCAGAAACAATGGAGCTCAACACAAACCATATACACTACTCCATACAGGATTTAACCCCAAATGAGTCAGAGGTCTAGGCATAGAAGGTAAAACTATAAAACTTTCAGAAATAACATAGGAGAAAAAATTCCAGACCCAGAACTTGGTGAAAAGTTCCCAGACATGACATCAAAAGAATCATCCAGAAAAGAAAAAACTCAATGCATGGACCTCATCAAAACTTTTACCCACGTAACCCGTACACAAGTATTCATAGCAGCCTAATTGGTACAAAGCCAACACTGCCTTTCAAAAGGTGAATTAGTTAAACTGTGGTTACATAAAATACTACTCAACAATAGAAAAAGGAATAGACTATGGATACACAGAACAACCTGGATGGTTCTTTTTTTTTAATTTTTTTTAACATTTATTTATTTTTGAGACAGAGAGAGACAAAGCATGAACGGGGGAGGGTCAGAGAGAGGGAGACACAGAATCTGAAACAGGCTCCAGGCTCTGAGCGGTCAGCACAGAGCCCAACGCGGGGCCCGAACTCACGGACCGCGAGATCATGACCTGAGCCAAAGCCGGCAGCTTAACCGACTGAGCCACCCAGGCGCCCCACAACCTGGATGGTTCTTAAGGGCAACAGGCTGAGTAAAAAGAACACTCACAAAAGGTCATATGATGTATGACTCAGTTTACATAACATTCTCAAAATGACTGAATCATAGAGATGGAGAACAGATTAGTGGTTGGCAACAGTTGGAAATGGTTGGAGGGAGAGCAGTGGCTATGACCAGGAAGAGTTAGCATGAGGGAGATCTTTGGGGTGATGAAATAGTTCTGTATCTTGATTTGAGTGGTGGTTACACGAACCTACGTGTGTGATAAAATGACACAGACCCACATGCACACATTGTAATCATGTCAATTCCTGGTTTTGCTATTGTACCGTAGTTATGTAAGACGAAACCATTGGGGAAAACTGGGTGCGAGGTATGTGGGACCTCTATGTAATATATTTACAACTTCCTGTGAGTCTGTATTTATATTTCAAAACGAAAAGATTTCTTGAAAAAAAAAAGGAACCATCCTAAAAACAGAAAAGGAAGCATATGCCTTTTGACCTCAAAATTCCACTTTTATGGATTTATTATCTTAAAGGAATATCAAAAAGGCATCAAAGATCACTAGATAGAGATGATCATCCTAAACTCATTTATAACAGGGAAAATTAGACCAGATCACTTTATGCCATAGTTGGTTAAATAGATTATTATAAACATACCCAATGGAATAGTATACAATCTTTAAAATCATGATGTAGACCTACATTCATTGATATGGTGAGACATTCACAATATACTATTAAGGGGAAAAGACTGCTTAAAAGAAATACATAGTCTTTGTTTTTTTAAATTTTCATTTAAATTCTGGTTACTTAACATACAGTGCAATAGTGGTGTTAGGGGTAGAGTTTAGTGATGCATCATTTACATACAATACCCAGTGCTCATCACAAGTGCCTCCTTAATACCCATCACACATCTAGCCCATCCCCCATCCATCTCCCTCCAGCAACCCTCAGTTTGTTCTCTATCATTAAGAGTCTCTTATGGTTTCTCTCTCTCTTTCCCCCTTCCCACATGTTCATCTGTTTTGTTTCTTAAATTCCACATGAATGAAATCATATGGTATTTGTTTTCCTCTCACTGACCTATTTTGCTTAGCATAATACACTCTAGCTCTATCCACGTCATTGCAAATGGCAAGATCTCATTCTTTTTGATGGTTGAGTAATATCTCATTGCATAAATATGCCACATCGCCTTTATCCACTCATTAGTCGATGGTCACTTGGGCTCGCTCCAAGTGTTGATAATGCTGCTATAAACATTGGGGTGTACATACCCCTTCAAGTCCGTATTTTTTGTATCCTTTGGGTACATACCTAAAAGTGCAATCGCTGCATCATACGGTAATCCTATTTTCAGTTTTTTGAGGAACCTCCATACTGTTCTCTAGAGTGGCTGCACCACTTTGCATCCCCACCAGCAGTGCAAGAGAGTTGCCCTTTCTCTGCGTCCTCGCCAACACCTGTCGTTTCTTGCGTTGTTAATTTTAGCCATTCTGACAAGTGTGAGGTGGTATCTCATCATGGTCTTGATTTGTATTTCTCTGATGATGAGTGATGTGGAGCCATCTTTTCATGCGTCTGTTAGCCATCTGGATGTCTTTTGTTGGAAAAGTGTCTATTCGTGCCTTTTGCCCATTTCTTAACTGAATTGCTTTTTTTTTTAAGTGTATGCAAATATATAGGCTGCAAGCTCCATAAGGGTAGGGATTTTTGTCTGCATCATTAACTCCAGGATTCCTAGCTCCCAGTCAAGTGCGTGACACAGAGTAGGTACTCAATAAGTATTTGTTGAACACGCACATATTTGCACAGAAAAATGTCTAGCAGGTTATACAACATGATATTAGTTGTGGTTATCTCAGAGTAGAAAGATTTGGTATTAATTAGTTACATTCCCTTCAATTTATTTGTATTTTCTATTCTTTAATGGTATTTATGTATTATTCATAGAATATATTTTTTTAAGTCAACAATCACAAACAAAGTGTACAATGTTCCGTGGTTCCCTCCAATCTGAACTGGACAAATCTGGGGTCAATATGGTTGGGCCACACTCAACCAAGGCTTGCCTACCCCAGAATGGACAGGTTTTGCGAGGCCCCCAGACCATTCCCAAGGACTAAGTTTCTAGGCTTTTGGTCTGAGGGGCACTATGTTGTGAGGACTCTCATAAGAGATCTAGACAACAGTAAGGACCCCAAAGAGCCAGAGAGTTGACAGGCCGACATTCAGAGCAGGAGCATTGCTGGATGTGGGATCCATGGGGAAGGGGTGGGAAAATGTTAACCCTGGAATAGATCTGCTCTAGACACAAGCTCAGCACAGGTGCAGGATGGAAATCTGCAGATGTATCTATCCACCAGAGTCTAATGTGTGGCCTTCAACACTGCAGAGGGCCAGGGCTGTGGTTCCCAAAGACCCATCTGAAGACAGGCCACATCCCAATTCCCAGGAAGCTTCATAAAATATAGGTTTCTGACCTCAGCCCGCTGAACCTGAATCTCTGGGGTTGTCATTTTACAAAACTTCTGGAGTGACTGTGATGTACACAAGCGTTTGGAAAACTCCAGGCTGGAGGCAGAAATCCGAAACAGTATCACGCCGGATGGACAAACGAGTTGTTGTTTTTGCTGTTAGTGATGAAGTGTCACAAGACCTAATGATTATTGATTTGCAAGAAGCCTTTTCTCCAAAGAGTTCAGAGAAGTTTAAGGATATTTCTAGAATCATAGACGCCTCCTCTGTAAGAGACCCAGGGGTGTGGTCCCCAGTGCTTCCCATTAGAGTACCGTGACCCTCAGCTTTCCCCCAAATAAGTCACTTTTCCAAGGATTCCCTCACTCCCTCTGTATTTATTGTGGTAAATACACATGATAGAAAAGTTTTAACTATTTGAAATGTACGACACAGAGCCATTAAGTACATTTACAGTGTTATGGATCCATCACCACTATGTAGCTCCAGAACGTTTTCATCACTCCAACTGGAAATGCTATAATCATTAACAGTAACCCTTATATTCCCTTTCCCTTTCCCTTTCCCTTTCCCTTTCCCTTTCCCTTTCCCTTTCCCTTTCCCTTTCCCTTTCCCTCCTGGCAACCACCAGTCTGCTCTCTCTCTCTATGGATTTACCTATTCTGGGTATTCCGTATAACTGGAATCATATAATATGGGTCTGTCTTCTTTCACTTAGCATGTCTTCAAAGTGCATCCATGCTATAGCATGTAAAGAATTTCATCTTTTTATGGCTGAGTAACATTCCATTGTAAGAATATACCATATTTTGTTTATCTGTTCATCTGTCGGTGGATATTTGGGTTGTTCCCACCTTTTGGCTACTGTAAATAGTGCTACTATGAACATTGATGTACAAGTTTTTGCTTGGACACCTGTGTTCCAATCTTTGGGGTAGACACCCAGGAAGGAATTTGCTAGATCACACGGTAACTCTAGGTTTAACTTACTCAGGAACCTCCGAACTGTTTTCCACGCTCACTCACTCTTACGGGGCAGCTGGCATTCCAGCCTGTGCCCTGGCATCTTGGGAGATTGTGCCAGTTAAAAGAGATGGGGGTCAGGAGACCTGGGTGTAGGTGTGACCTAGAGGTGTGACAGACCTTGACCCCTACAAGCTGTGAGTCCGTGCACTGGTCATTCACTGCTTTGTACCTTGGTTTCCGTGTAAGGATCTCCTGAATACCAAGCCAGACATTAACCGAGATTAAGGACGAGAGAGGTAGAGCAGTGGGGGCTGGGCAGTAATCACAATCCCTGGGCAATTAGCCTCTCGGAGGCTTGGTCTCATCATCTGTGCAATGGGGTGAACAAGAGGACCTGCCACACAGGACCATTGTATTACAGTAGTCAATTTACGCAAAACAGTGGCTGCAAAGCCATACAACTGAGACACTGCTATAAAATGCCGCCACCTCTTAGCAATCCTGGTGGCAAGAGGCACTGCTTGCTTTGTCAGCTTGTGCTCCATTCATACCGCCCCTCCTCACTTTCTCTCCTTCTCTCTCTAGGCTGCTTTGCTGGGACCCTTCTCTCTCATCTGGACAGGCTGATGCACACCTGACCCTTGGATTAATCCTTCCTCTGTGTTCCATGCCCCTTTGTGCAAACTTTACTACCTTCGACTTGCGTGTAAACTCTAGCATGTTCTTTTTGTGCATCTTCTCTAGGTCTTACTATACAGTGGGTACTCGATAAATGCTTGTTGACTGAATCAATGAAATAATGAATATATCTTCCACTGGGGCATTGGCTCTGGAGCTGGTCATGGCATAGGGACCTGGGGCTATGGGGTCCTCTCCCATCACTGGAGCAGTAACGCGCCAGAACCCTCCCACGTTGCCTCTCCTTGGCCCCAGAATCTGGCAAACAGCACAGTCAGAGATCGTGTCAGGATCCAGGAGAGAGCAGAGCAGTGACAAGGCCCAGCCACCTGGTCCCTCCAACCTTCCTCAGCACTCTTGTGGCTCAGAAGGTGAAGAGTAGATTTGCGCTTTCCTGCCCTGGCCTTCAACTCTGCCCCATCTGTCCCTCACTTCACCTCCCCTCTCAGATGTGGGCCAGGCTCTTTGTTGGAAATCAAAGATGTTCTGGGAGAAAGTGTATGTGGCCAGACATGGAGGCACTGGGACTGCCACTCTGGTGGGGGAGGTGACAGGGACACTTGGAAAAAATATTGCTAGCGAAGGGATCCTAACAGAAGGAGGTCCTGCCTGGTGCGTGTGTGTGTGTGTGTGTGTGTGTGTGTGTAAGAGAGAGAGAGAGAGTGTAGTGGAAGCTATGTCTCCCACCCAGAGCCCAGCCAGCTCAATCCTGCAGAAGCAGCCTGGTCTGAGCAGCGGGGGCTGCAGGCCTGCCGATGGTGACCGCGTGCCTGAGAACATGAACGCTAACACGCCAACTAGAGGTCAAGTGCGAGGAGAGTCCACATATCAGCAGTACCACAGTCACCTTGGGCACCTTCCCTCAGGCTCTAGTTTCCTGTCCATCAAATCCCATGGGAGTCGGGGACCTTCTCTTTCACACTGCTTTATCATCTCTGCTCTGAGCTGCCACCGTCGGATGACGTGCACGCTCGAGGACACACTGCTGACAGCCTGCCCCATCCCGAGGCCTCTGTTCTCCAAGGACATGGCCGGAATCCTGGGGCAGCTGTCCTGCCCAGCTGCTGCTCCCCTTCTGCTTGGAGGTCCCAGGAATCTTGCCTCTCACCGCCACACTTGGTCTGGCTTGCTCTGTGTGCGTTCTTCCTCTCCCGGACCTGCTTGGCCCTCCCACCTGCTTCCATCACCAGCTGGATGCCCCACCCCACGAGTAGCCCCACCTTCGTGTCCCCTACAGCCTGAGCACCCTTCGCTCATTGGACTGGGGGTTTCCAAAGTGTGGTACACATGACAGCTTTTATGGGCACAGGACAAAAACATCAGGGCTTCCTTTTCCCCTGGTGACAAATGCCATGACGGGGGTGAGGATTAAACGCTGTGGAAGCTCAGAAAGCATGTGAATGTCACCAGTAGAAATGGGGAGGAGAATCAGGGAAGTCTTCCTGGAAGAGGTGGTTTTGGGAGTGAGTGTTGAAGGACAGGATGTGGCCTGCGGCCACGGAGGGAAGGGCTTGCCCGGCAGAAGACACTGCGGGAGCAGAGGCACGGGGGCTGGAAAGCACACGGCAGGCACTGGTGTCAGGCTTACATGTCAGAAAAGCAGTAGGAGATGGGATGGGTAGGGTGAGTTGGGAGCGGGTGATAGAGAAGGAGCTCTCGATACGCAAGGGGTGTTCAGGGAACGCACACAGAAAAGGGGAAACGAGGGCGGGCCGCCCGAGGCTTCTGAGGAGGGAAGAAGAAACGGCAGCCCAACTGGGTCTGGGAATTTGAACGTGGGGGGGGGGGGGGCATGTGCAACTGACTGCTTGGGGGGACTGGAGAGCCAGTTGGAAGTGGAAGGTAGCTGTTACGCCCACCTCAGAGGCCCCGAACTTAAAACAGGAGAAGGGAGAAAGGAAAGGAGGAGGCGGGTGTAGGAAACAGCAGAGAAGCCGCCTCAGTTGAACATCATGACTGATAGAAAGGGGGATGCAAACTGAGGACAGGAGAGGCAAGGGAGGGTCACCCTTCAATGCTGAGCCACCTGAGGGATGGCAGCAGGTGCGGCCCTGGAGAGGAGATTCTGTCGCCTGGAATGACGATTTGAAAGTTGGAGGGTCTGGGTTGCAGGGTCGGTGGTTTGTATAAAGAAGATGAATTCTCCAAGGGCTGAAGCTTTTGGTCTGAACCTTTTTGATTGAAATAGGTCTTCATCTCTATTCTACAAATAGTTTTGCATCCCTTCTATGGGGAAAACATCACGCCAGACACTGGAGACAGGGAGGGAGCAGAAATTCTGTCTCTGTCCTCAGGGGTCCCCAGTCCAGCGGGGAGACAGCCACATGAAGTTCGTGACAATCTGTCAGCCGAGGGCTCCAATAGGAGACCAGAAGAGGCTTCACAGAGGTGACATTTACACTTGCCCCTGGCTCAGTAGGCAGAGCCATGTCCTGAGAGCAAAGCCAACCTTTTTTCACGACTCAAGGTCATTGTAATAATCAGCTTCTAGGCCATCATCACGGTGTGGGTGGCATGGGACAGTGACTGAATCAGCATGGCTGCCGGGTGCCCGTGACCTCACATTTTCAGAGAAACCACGCCATCAACTCTGTCACCCTCCGCCAAGCAAGCCAACCCGAGCGTGCGGTGCATGGCTTCTGGATTTTGCAAGCCCTCCCACTCTTGCCTCTCAGGCTTCTTGTCTGTCCTTTCGTTTACTTCTGGCTTTGGGGAGCTCCCAGAAATTTGTGGGGGGCAGGGCTCCAGCCTCCTCAGTGCTGGAAAAGGATGACTGAGCAGTCCGACTTATTTCACTTATTTTTTTCCCTCCCTGGTCCCATCAGCTTTGTTCCTTTTTCCACCTTCCTCATCCCCCCAGCTATTTATAAACCCTTCTTTCTTCAGTCTACAACCTTGTTCCTGTCTTACTCTTTGAGTTCTTCCGTTGCAAGGTCACCCCGGGGAGGGGGGTCCTCATCATCCAGCCCAGACTCATCTCCTGTTGCTTAACCACGACATGTCTTGAAACTTAGCCCAGTGGAGACGGCACGAGCTTTCCAGTCACAGCCAGATGTCGGCCAGCACTGGGTTCCTACCCCTACTGTCTGATTATCTTTGGGAAGGTCTACGAGCCTCGTGCTCTTACAAACAATGTGGTTTGCCACCATACTCTTTGCAAGTTAATCTTTAGTGTCGATTCATTTTATAATCTGTGGCACAAATAATACGTTGGTAAACTTAAGGCAAGAAGCAAAACGAAATTAGACTTTTAGCTCTAGACCAAAGCAAGGCTCTTGCTGGGCACCCTGTGTACAGTCATGAGCCCACACCTTCCCAGCCCCCTTTTCCACCTTCCCCGTGGCACTTCCCATGTATGACAGGCTATACATCAATCTCATTGTCTTCCATGTACTGTCAGTCTGTCCCCCTAGAATGTAAGTTCCATGAGGGTAGAGATTTTGTCTGTTTTATTCCCTGCTATATCCTCAGAACCCTGGACAGTTCTTTTTTTTTTTTAATAAAAAATTTTTAATGTTTATTTATATTTAAGAGAGAGACAGAGCATAAGCGGGGGAGGGGCAGAGAGAGACTGAGACAGAATCTGAAGCAGGCTCCAGGCTCTGAGCTGTCAGCACAGAGCCTGACGTGGGGCTCAAACTCATGAGCCGTGAGATCCTGACCTGAGCTGAAGTCGGACGCTTGACCGACTGAACTACCCAGGTACCCCAACCCTGGACAGTTCTTTATGCATGGTGGACCTTCAGAAAGAACTTATTGGTGACCAAATAAATGACTATCATGGGGCTATTTGGAAAGTCAGTGAGATAACACTTGCAAGGTGCCTGGTACAATGCCTGGCATACAGCGGGTGCTCACCAATGCCAACCCCCTTCCTCCTTCCCATCCCTTTGCCTTTCTCCTCCTGTTTGGCAGTAAGGACTTCATGTAACAGTACTTCCTTTGGGGGAATGCCCTTGCCTGCTCCCCTTTCTTTCCAAATGTCCATCTGAGCCTTCCCTGACCCACACCGGCTGAGATACACCTCCTGGACTGATGACAGTTTGCTCCCACCCTCGCCTCTAGCTGGGCTTGGTTCCGTGTGTGTCAGTAACCCAAGAATAACCAGGAGCATGGATTCTCTGAGCTGGCTTTTTCCATTAGATTACATTTGTCAGCAGATGAACAGGAAGCTTCAGGTCGAGTTTGCTCAGGATTCATTAATATGGTATTCTTCTCAACTCAGTGTTTTTCCTTATAGCAATCTTTCATCTCATGAAGGTATTTGGAGCAGAAAATAGCAAACATGATTCACTTTACAGATGGAGAAACTGAGGTCAAAAGACTAAAAAACTTGCCTCCTAGGCCTGGTTCTGACCCACGCTGCTCTCCTTTCTCTCAGACTAACTTGTAAACTCTCCTGTAAAACTTCCCATGGAGGGGCGCCTGGGTGGCGCAGTCGGTTAAGCGTCCGACTTCAGCCAGGTCACGATCTCGCGGTCCGTGAGTTCGAGCCCCGCGTCAGGCTCTGGGCTGATGGCTCGGAGCCTGGAGCCTGTTTCCGATTCTGTGTCTCCCTTTCTCTCTGTCCCTCCCCCGTTCATGCTCTGTCTCTCTCTGTCCCAAAAATAAAAAAAAAAATAAAAAAAAAAAAAACGTTAAAACTTCCCATGGAAACCAGTTGGGCACACTGGTGCTGGAATTGACCTTAACGGGCAAGGCAGAGAGCTTCTTGGAAGTACAGACCCTTGTTAACCGGTTTCCCTTCTTGCAAAGTGAGAGCTGCCATCTTGGGGATGAGAGGAACTCCTTTGGGGGGTGAAGAGTAAACCCACCCATGCAGAAGAAGGAACTGTCTTTGTCTCATCTACACTAAAGAGCTGCTGCTTCTGGGGGTTGGCGGAGAGGAAGTTGCAGGGTTTGACCTAGGCTATTCCAAATGTAACTTGAATAGTTCACTAGAAGTCTAAAACCTGCCCTGTTAGCTTTTCTGGGCCCAGCTAGAAAGGTTCCAGTGAAACCTGATCTCTGAGCTCAGGGCTTTTCCTCGGGGCCTTGGGCCAGAAGCATGGTTAGGCGTCCAGCTGGTCTCCCCACAGACCCCTCATTGCAGCCATTCCAGGAAACAGCAGCCTTGTGATGTTAGGAAGTCCCCTTGACCTCACGTCCATTCTGCTGTGGAAGCAGTCAGCCAAGGTGTTGCAATGCAAGTCTTTTCTGATCAGTCTCTCCCACCATCATGGCCCCAGGAGGCTGAGAATCACACACTAAATGGTTCCTCTGTGCAGCAAGAATCATTTCTTCCACTCCTTGACTTTCAGGGGCCTCAGACCCTGAAACAACAGAGTATCCAAAACCGGCCACAGGAATCAGCCTTTGCATGTGGAAAGCAGTGCCCACTTACCAAAGCATTTCACATGCCTCCGCCCGTCTGGTCAACCCTATGAGGGGGCAGTGACTCAGGGTTACTGTCAAATTGAGTAAGGAGCCGTCTGTCGTATAATCAAAAAGCAACTTCATTTTTATCTGCCATCAGCCCATCGAGCCTGTGCTGAAGAGCTGATTCTCCTCTGCCCTTTGGAAGATATCCAGTGCACATCTCATGACTTTCCAGGTCACTCTCAGGTAATTAAATGTTTCTAAGAAACAGGACTCCTTGGAGAGATGGCTGATTCTAGCACTAGGGCACAGAAAATACAAGTTGAACCTGGAACATCTTGAGTGCCAGAAAGTAAGAAAGTGTTTTAAAAAGAAAGGAGGAAGGAAGGAAGGAAGGAAGGAAGGAAGGAAGGAATAGAGGGAGGGAGGGAAGGAGAGAGGAGGAAGGGTAAGAAGGAAGGGTAAAATGGAGGCATGTCAGAGGGACACGGGAGCAACCAGAAAAAGCTTCTAATGACCAAAAACTGGAACAATTTGAGGAATAAAACAAATAACAGCAGTGTTGTCTTACAATGCAAAGAATAAAATAAAGATCCATGAGTCCATACTAACACAAATCACCTACTGAATGAAGAAATAAATGGAGAGAAGGGATAACTCATGCTTACAGAAGAATTCCAAATAATACATAGGCCAGTGAGGAAAATACAACATCACTATTAGACACCACAGTAAGGACTGCCACAGGCAATATCCACTGGTGCATTGCTGACAGGGGCCGGGGTGGGGGCGCAAAACTTAAAGGAGAAACAGGATATTTGCACAGCCTTCACAGTATCTCTCCCCCAGTTCTTTTTCATTACTGCGGTGATTTTAACAGGTGTCCACAAAATCTTTGATGTTCCTCCCTCCTGGAGGTGGGGCTTAGTGCCGCTCCCCTCACGTGTGGTCCAGACGTGACCTGCTTCTACGCACAGAGTATGGGAAGGGGAAAGCAGGAACCGCACAGCGGAGACCGTCCGCAGCTACCACCTGAACCGAGGGATCGAGGTTAACATCACAGGGTAATAAGTCATGGTGAAGCGGCAGACCCCTGACACTATGCAATGAGAAGGGGCATCCCCTCCACGGTATTTTCTCCTAAACTTCAGAATCGCCGTCTAGTCACCAGAGGACTTCAGACAACCCCCCAGCGGGAAGCATTCCGCAATATACCAGACCAGCATGCGTCAGAAGGGTCAGAGTCACCGGCACAAAAGAGCCAGAGACACTGTCACAGCACGAAGGGACCTAGGAAGGCGTGACAACTAAATGCACTTTGGGACCCTGGAGGGGACCCTGGCACGGGAAAAGGACACCGGTGGGAAAACCCCAGAAGTCAAAACATATGATCTGTACTTTAGTTCACAGTATCGTGCCAATGCTAACTTCTCAGGTTTGACAAACCCACCACAGTTAGGTAAGGTGCCGACATCAGGGGACGCTGGGTGCAGGATACACCGGAACTCTCTAGAGCACGCGCTGCCAACGAGGTGTTACCCCCAAGGGGCGAAAGTTGGCTCGTTGGGGTGGAAAAAATCTTACTTATGGCAACGGTTCGTGGCCACGGGACATAAGTACATATATATATATATATACACACATATATATATATACACGTGTATATATATATATATATATATACACACATATATATATATATACACGTATATATATATATAT
>NW_026057585.1:72330819-72346290 GCF_023721935.1 Panthera uncia | reverse complement strand
GGAGGGAGGGGAAGGTGGGTGATGGGCATTGAGGAGGGCACCTGTTGGAATGAGCACTGGGTGTTGTATGGAAACCAATTCGACAATAAATTTCATATTTAAAAAAAAAAAGAAAAGAAACAGAATTACCACAAGATCCAGGAATTCCAGATATGGATATACACCCAAAAGAACTGAAAGCCGGGCCTTGAAAAAATATCAGTACACTCATGTTCACAGCAACATTATTCACAACAGCTAAAACATGAAAGCATCCTAAGTGTTCATCAACAGATGAGTGGATAAGCAAATGTGGTATACACATAAAGTGCACTAGTACACAGCCATAAAAAGGAAGGAAATTCTAACATGTGCCACAACATGGATGAAGAGACGCGAAGTGAAATAAGCCAGTCACAAAAAGACAAATACTGTATTTCACTTACATGAAGTACTTAGAGTAGTCAAAAATCAGAAACAGAAAGTAGAATAGTGGCTTCCAGGGCCTTGGCAGGGGGTTGAGGGATGGTTAGAATGTGGGGCGGGGGGCGGGGGATGTATTGTTTAATGAGTACAGAATATCATCCACTTTACAAGATGAAAAGAGTTATGGAGATGGATGGTGGGGACAGCTGCACGCTATGAATATATTTAACGCCACTGAACTATACATTTTAAGGATGACTGGGATGGTGAATTTTACATTATATTTTACAATAAAAAATGTTTTTCATAGAGTATATATCAGGAAGATACCAAAAACGAAGTGACAGAGAAAGACACAGACAGGAATGAGCTAAAGAGTTATCAAAACATGAAGCTTAGTTGTCAGGCACATAGAGGGCACTCAACAAATTCAGGTATATGGCAAGCACTGAATGAGGTTCTTGGATATAATTTATGAAATGAGTAAGTCATCAAAATCAAATAGCCACTGAGGGTTTCACGTTAGGTAAGCTATTCAAGTGGAAGCAGCACAGATGATGGAAGATTTCTACCAAAAGACACATAAATAAAGATTTCAGGAAAAGAAAGATCTGGGAATCTTGAGAATATGTAAAGACCAAATATGTGAAATTTGCTAGGATAATGGTTGAAGAAAGCCACTCAGGATAGAAAAGAAAGGACTTTTGGCGGCACCTGGATGCCTCAGTCGGTTAAGCATCCAACTCCTGGTTTCAGCTCAGGTCATAGTCTCACGGTTTGGTAAGTTCAAGTCCTGCACTGGGCTTTGTGCAGACAGCACAGAGTCTGCTTTGGATTCTCTCTCTCTCCCTCTCTCTCTGCCCCTCCCCCACTCATGCTGTCTCTGTCTCTCTCAAAATAAGTAAATAAAATGAGAGAACTTTTTAAAAATGCATCAAATATAAAACCAAAATAACAAACAGAAAGTCAACTTAAGAGATAAAAGGTGGAAAGAAATTAAAATGAAGAAAGAACTTGGATATTAAACACCTACAGAACAGAAACTTGAGAAAAGAGAAGGCATTGTAATCAGAGATGGCTACAAAGGTAACGAGAAAAGAAAGTGAGATGAAAACTACAGAGCACAAATTTTGAGTCAAGAGTAAAATACTGAGACTATTTACCATTATGTGCTCTTCAAGTAAACTTTGAAATTTAAATCTTAACATTCTTGGAAGATATATAAAATTAGACATGCTGATTTTCTTTGCAAGTCTATACACATTTAAACTGATATAACTTCATAACTATATTCTTATAAAAATGTATCTAAAACATTTAATTCTTGTTTGAGAACTTAAAAGATCACAAAGGAAAGTCAATTGTAAACAAAAGAATCATAGAAATCATGACAGAAAAATATAGTCTCTTTATCTCAATTTTTCTAAAATATACCTTAAATACATATATTATTTGAGTTCATTTCATTTCTTAAAAATAAAAAGATGCAAACAGATTATTGTCACCATTAATATACCAGGTAACATACCAAGTTACCTCACTTACTGAATTTCACACAAATAAGGAGAGAAAATCGAGAAGATAATTAAATCCATACCTGTTCCAATGTGTTGGGAAGGTTTTGCTGGATGCATGGCACCATGACAGACGTTTTGCTGAACATTACTCTGTGAGTGGATAAGGCCAGT
The DNA here is from genome assembly GCF_023721935.1 of Panthera uncia. NCBI lineage: Eukaryota > Metazoa > Chordata > Mammalia > Carnivora > Felidae > Panthera > Panthera uncia. The sequence goes on along the minus strand of NW_026057585.1, from coordinate 72,344,197 downwards.
TTGTGTAAAGAATTGGTTAAGAGAAGAACAGAGATCAGCAAACTGAACCTGATCCAAAGACCAGTTCTTGAGATCTGCCTGTCTCATACTCTCCATCAAACCTATGAGAAAAGCATTAGAAATACAGTTAGCATAGGCTGTTCTACAAATATCCCAATGAAAATAACAAGACACAATTTTTTTTTAGCCCTCAAGATTTCCACTGGTAGTGATTTTCCCATGCAATGCAAAATGACATTTAAAAATTATTCAAAGCCTAATTATTCTAAATGTGGCCAAACTTCTTTCAGAACTCTTGTCTGACCCTCTGCTATATCAACTGACTAAAAGACTTAATTATGAATTTTGCAGAATTTTTAAGCATACTCCAACTGCAAAAGAAACACTAGATAAGAAGATATCTGGGGTGCCTGGGTGGCTCAGTCGATTAAGCGGCCGACTTTGGCTCAGGTCATGATCTCACGGTCCATGAGTTCGAGCCCCGCGTCGGGCTCTGTGCTGACAACTCAGAGCCTGGAGCCTGCTTCAGATTCTGTGTCTCCCTCTCTCTCTCTGGCCCTCCCCCGTTCATGCTCTGTCTCTCTCTGTCTCAAAAATAAATAAACGTTAAAAAAATAATAATAATAAAAAAAAGAAGACCTCTATTTCTACCACAACGAAACTTGTATCTATGAGAGAAAACAGGATCATGTGTATTTGGTTATATGTCAAAAAGACCCAATACTCACCTTGGAACTGTGAAAGGTCTACATCTGACCAATTAACACTGCTGGCAATTCGACAACTTTCTTTTAGCATATCAAGTGTTGCATACCAATCATTCGAAACACCTATAAAAATAATATTGACAACACTATAAGTCTTGAATAGTGAGTGTGAAGTATAGGGTAGGGGAAGATAATGAGCTGGGCTTATTCCTGATACTGGCAGATTCCTATCCAGTTTTACAAATGGATTTGCACACATTAATATCATGTATTTCTGGGGGCAGTCATCTCTGTGAAACAGGAAGAGGGGTCTTATTCCTCTTCGTTCCATAAATAAAAAGAAAATGAACCCAGAGAGATGGCATAACTTAGCAAGGTCACCATGATGAATCCAAAACTTGAACCTGGTGCTTCTAAGCTCTAGTCTGACAGCTCACAAATAGCCCTATCACCTTAAAATGTCAAACTTGATTAGTGCTCTTTACATCTGTACAGTACAAATGAATGGCCAGGCACTACAGGTCATATAAATCAATAATACATCTGCCCTTGCCACTATATGAAGTTCATTTTCCTGTCTTGTTATGACATTAAGAGATATGTTCTTTGTAACTCAGAGGTAGGTTCCCATTTAGAAGCAACACAGTATAACTTAAAGCACTGACTTAAGTGACTTAAGGGAGGTAAATGAGATTGTATAGCAAGTAGACAAATTTCTTACAAGGCAACCTTAGGAGAGAGAAATGTCTTAATACAGTCCTCCTGGCAAAGTAGCAAAAGAAAGGGTTGAGACCTCTCTAAGAAATGCTGATGAATCCAAACCAGGGCATTTCTAGTCAGGAACAGTGCGCTCTGATGTGACATCATCAGGAGGGTTAAGACTCCACAGTCTGTATGTCAGCAAAGTGATCACTACTCAGGGGCATGGGGCAAGAACTACCCTCAATGAGACAGTACTGAGCAGAGGAAGAAAATCCTCCCTTCAGTGACTGCTGCACAAATTATTCTGTTATCGGAATCATCCCTGGATGGATAAAGGTAAGAACTAGTAAAAAGGATTTTTTTGCCGTAACACGGATAACTCTCTATCAACTACTGGTTACTTGGTTTACAAAAACCTGCCAATTATGGACTTTTGTTTCAAATAAACAATGAACCAGAGACAACATGACTCTGCCCTTAGGCAACTCTTAATTTAGCGAGAAATTTGTTGGGGAAAAATAATGCCCTAACTGAGGCACAAACATTCAAGTCCATCAGACTTTCAAGTCCATAACCTATAATAAATGCTGACTTGGCAACGCAAAGCAATCTCTGCAAGAGAGTGGCTAGGCAAACAAGCTCTACAAATCAGTAAATGGTTACTGATTTTAGTCCTTTTGGAATTACTAGTGTTACAATCTTTGAAGTCCTGACGAGCCACAAAATAAATTCCAATTCTACCACTTATTAGCTCTGATCTCAAGCAAACTACTTAATTTTTTTGAGTTACACTTTCCTATCTACTAAATGTGGTAATTCATACTTGAATTGGGAAGATAATATGAGATGATGTATCTAAATTGCCTACCACATAGTGGGAACTCAAACAACTATTAGTTTCTTCCATTCCTTCCCTATTTAAGACAACCTGCTTAGCCTCATCTTATAAATGACAAATTTTTAATTCAAAGAGATTATTATCACAGCCAAAATGTTTATTCCTAACAGCTCCAGGTGAACAGCTACTTTCCTTCTCCTGCAAGCAACTGCTGATATAATAACAGGCGACTAAGACCACATGATGGAGTGTTTTCAGCTGTAATAGTACTTTTTTCTGCCCTAGCAATCATTAGATTTAATAGAAAGAAAGACCAGAGCATCAGACTTCTACTGGTATCAAATCTCTACAATCATTAGTCAATCCTTAAAATCATATTAAAAACAAGGTGCCTGGGTGGCTCATTTGAACATTTGACTCTTGATTTCACCTCAGGGTATGATCCCAGGGTCATGGAATCAAGCCCCCCATCAGGCTCCATGCTGGGTGTAGAGCCTGGTTAAGATTTTCATTCTCTCCCCATCCCTCACTCTCTGCCCTTTTCCCCCACTAGCGCTCTCTAAAATAAAATACAATAATTTTTTTAAAGTGTCTTTAAAAAATCATACTAAGAACAAGCTTAACTTTCTGAAGAGTGCACTGACATTAAAAGGTAGGCAAGTGTAAGTGAAGAAAGTCAGAGGAAGTCAAATATCATTAAGATCTCACTTATATGTGGAATCTGAAAACACAGAACAAACAGGTTGGGGGTGCCAAATGGGTGAAGAGGAGTGGGAGGTACAGGCTTCTAATTATGACACAAGTCACAGGTATGAAAGGTACAGCGTAAGAAATACAGTCAGTGGTAGGTATTTTAACAGCATTGTATAGTGACAGATGGTAGCTATACTTGTGGACAGAGCGTAACATGTAGAGTTGTTGAATCACTGTGTTGTACATCTAAAACTAATGTAACATGGCGCATGAATTACAAGTTCAATAAAAAAAATTTTTTTTAAAGGTGGGCAATAGTGACTAACACTAACAGTTACAAAAGAGGCCTATATTTATACTTTTTTTTCTAGGCATAAACTTAAAAATAATTTTAAGGTGTTTTAGGAGATCTTCCATCAAGGAAAGAACTATACCCAATTTTCAACTTTATTCTAGAACCTACTTAGTTATTAACTGGGAAAACAAAATAAATTATGAAAAGAAACTTACTAAGTTTCAAGTACTCTGATATGCATTTCTGTACCTTAATTCTCCCCTCCCCCCAAATTTTATTTTTTCTACTTTGTAAAAAAGGAAACCATTTCAGAAAAACTTAAACTTTATAGCAAAGTCAGAATATAAGAGACAGTATACACTATCTAAAGGTTACTTCCCCCTCAACAGACTTTTAATTGCCTGAAATAATGATCAATTTCTAATTGGTAAGAACTAGCACTGGCCAGCACTTAGAAATTGTCCCTCCAGGATAGAAATCTCATCAGTGATTTAGATGGTTAAGTGGGCAGCCAGGCAAGCTGAGGGAAGGATCTGTACTCTGGCACAGCTCCAAAGGGCCCCAATCACCTTGTAGTCTATGTCTGTGGCACCCCTTGGGAGTGCTGCAGTACAGAGAGATGCCTGGTCTATAAGCAATGTCAATTAAGCATGTCACCAGAAACTATCAAGACCTATCTTAAGAGCAATAGATTTTTTAAAAATGAGAATGTGAAGAATGTCTTCTTCCTTTGCAATCTATCTTTCTAAAATGAGATACTTGGCAGGAATAAGCGAAGAAAGGAAGAGTGGGAACATTCTCTGAATACTTAAAGGCTAGGTACCTGACGAGGCATTTCCTATTTGTATTCTCAATGCAATCCTCATAACAACACTGTATATCAGGGTACTTTAGTTCCATATTTATAGATGAGAAAATAATAAGACTAAGAGAAATACATGAAAGATCATAAGAGCCATAATGAGGACTCAAATACACGCTTTTCTGACACAAATCTATACTTTCTTCTATACCACACTGAATCACAATAGATTGTAGACAGACTGTGCATCCCATTCTTCTTTCAAATGATCACAAAAACACTTATTTTCCAGAAGAACAAACAAGAGTTAAAACCAAAACCTACAAGGTTACTGAGTCTGCCTATGATGTCACGATAAATTTTAATCACAAAAATCTGATACAATGTACGGATTCAATGCGTTACAACTACAGGATTACAGCAAGGAAACACAAAAGGAGAAGAGAGAAGAGTTTTGGTAGTAAATATACATAAGCCCCAGATAACAAAGAACATATCCTAATTCACAGTTAGCCAAACACAAGTCAGGAGACACCAACTTACCAGAATTACAGGATACCTGTTGTGGGGGTGGCGGCGCCTGATGTGTTAACGGCTGATGTTGATGGTTCGGATGGTGCTGTACGTGTTGATGTGGAGAGGGGTGCTGGGGGTGAGGGGGCTGGAGCTGGCTGTGTTGCTGCGGGTGCGATGCCGGGTGCTGGGGACGCTGTGGATGCTGTGGTAAACCATGTGGTCGATGGGATGGGTGTGGAGACGGCTGTGTATGCATCTGGGAGTGAGGCAGTGAGACCTGTGCGACTGAATTACTGCCCGTGGTGCTGAGGCCACTGCCATGATTGTTGGACAGGTTGCTCTGGTTGCTGTGTGGATGAGAGCTCACTGTGTTGCTAGGAGAGTGCTGATATGGACACGAGGTGTGGGACTGCTGGGAAGATTCGGAAGGGATGGTCATCAAACCTAGACATAGTCAGAGAAGCAAGAGCATTCAGGGTCAGATTTCAGTTGTATTTTGTGGCAGACGTTTACAAAATAAACAGACGTTTACAGAGCAGAGGTACACATCCTCAGGAAACAATGCAGTTCGGTTTAAAAAGTGTTGATGGAACATCCACTGAACACCAGACTCTGGAATCACTGAGAAGAGTTAAGAAACACCAGGCTCTGCCCTCAAGTAGCCCATGGCCTAGAAGAAGGACAGACACTCAAGGAGGTTATGTCCAATAATGTAAGTACTAAGGCAGAAGTATACAGAAGGCACACAGGAATTCTGCCTCTTGCCTATTCAGTTAGGAAAGGGCTGGGATATGGAAAAGCTGTCCTTAAAAAGGCAGTATCTGAGGGGCGCCTGGGTGGCTCCATTGGTTAAGCATCCGACTTCAGCTCAGGTCATGATCCCACGGTTCATGGGTTCAAGCCCCGCATCGGGCTCTGTGCTAACAGGTCAGAGCCTGGAGCCTGCTTCGGATTCTGTGTCTCCTTCTCTCTCTGCCCCTCCCCCATGTGTGCTCTGTCTCTGTCTCTCAAAACTAAATAAATGCAAAATTTTTTTTTTCCCTTAAAAAGGCAGTATCTGAGATAAAGTCTTGAAAGACCGAGTAAATGTTAGGGGAAAAGTGGGAAAGGTGTTGGGTTACATCCAGGATGGTTCTCTACAGGCCTGAAGACCAAAGGCTTTGACAGAGGTGGAAAGGAAAATAAGGCCCTGTTATTTCTGAACTCTTTGACTACTCCAAAAACTCTTAAGTCAAAGGTAGCTAGAATTCTTAAAACTAAGAGAAACAAAACAGCCACCTCCACTGCTTCTTCATTTGGCTTATGGAGTATTCTTGAGACATGTACACTTTAGGGACTAAGACTGCATAATTTACAGCACCGGAAAGTAAGGATTCAAGTCTCTGTACTGCCATCTGCACGCTTGGTAACTTTGAAAAGTTATTAACCTCTGCAAGCCACCATTACCTCAATTATAGATGGGTATGATATATCTATTTCACAGAATCATGAGGATTAAAATGCCATGGTGCAAGTGCAGGGTGCGGATGAGCTCAGTAAATGTTAGCTGCTATGATGATAATGATGATTAGACCAGAAGCACCTAATGTTAACAATAATGTACTTTTGGTTTGCAGGTAGACATTCATTTTAAGAAATCTTATTCCAATATTTTGTTCTACATGACTACGCTACTTACAGATCCCAAAGGATGGCACATAACACATTTTACTGAACCAAACACAAGAAAAATTTTATTAAATGAAAAATAAAATCTTGAAGCGTAGTGCCAGTCAGTAAAAGAATCAAACCTTTTAAACAAAAGTGATATTATTCTCATACTCCCCATTAATAGTAAAATTACATTAGAGGCACCTGGGTGGCTCAGTCGGTTAAGCATCCGACTCTCAATTCAGCTCAGGTCATGACCTCACGGTTCATGGGTTCGAGCCCTGCACTGTGTTCTGTGCTGACAGTGGGGAGCCTGCTTGGGATTCTCTCTCTCTCCTTCTCTCTCTCTCTCTCTCTCTCTCTGCCCCTCCCCTGCTCTTTCTCTCTCTCAAAAAATAAACTGAATTTTTTTTAATAGCAAAATTGCATTAGAGTACATTGTAAGATAACCTCAAAACCTAATAAATTAAGATTTTATACACGGAAGAGTTAAGTTCTTGCCTTGGCCCTGGAAAGAACTGTTATTTACAGGGAATCTACAAGGTTATTACAGTCACATAAAATAAAGCAGTTACTTCATTATCTATTTCCAATAACATCTTACCATTTTAAAAGGGAACCCAGATATGATCTATTCCATTTTCAATCCCAAATTGTTTTAAAAAAAAAATTTAGTGTGATGAAATATCATTAGGGGTTTCAGAAATTCTTGCCATTGCTATTTCAAAGCCAGTATTTCGCTCTCTTTTTTTAATGTTTATTTATTTTTGAGAGAGGCAGATAGAGTGTGAGCAGGGGAGGAACAGAGAGAGAGACACATCATCTGAAGCAGGCTCCAGGCTCCGAGCTGTCAGCACAGAGCCCGACGCAGGGCAAAGCCAGTATTTTCCTAATATGATCACCACAGCTGGATCTGCTAGCAAAATCTTGTATTAGTCCCTTTTGCACTTTTCTAGAAACAAAATTTAAAACAAAATTTGAGAAAAATACATGAATCTTACCTTAACCAGAAAAACCAACTTCCTGTACAAGTTACTGATATTCACTGATGCAAATAACTAACTTTCATAGTATCTGACAATGATAATCATTAAAATGTAAACTATAAACACAGGGATTTTTGTCTATTTTATTCACTGCTGTGAACAGGTACGCTCTCTGAGTTGGGGCAGAAATAATTTGTCAAACGAAGCAATTAGAAAGTACTTTAATAGTAGAGTTCCCAACAATTTCTGACTAGTATTTTATGGAGGAAGGACAATGCAACATCTTGATCCTATCACATGACTCTAACTAAAATTAAACCAGCAGCTAAAGGACAGTAACACATAACAGAACAATCTAGCATTTGACTGAGATGCCAACAGAGCATCTCAACCAAAATCACTTTTATTGCTAAAATATGATTTAAGTGTGTTGTATAAAATGGTGATCCTATAGTGTTCACTTATAAGTGCCACACATTAAATTACAAACTTGGTGCTACCATATTCCAACAGCTATCTCTTTGCTAATAACGGTACAGAAAGGCAAGGCACATCTATTCCTGTAGTGCAACATTTACCACTCAAACACTTCACATGCCAGACACTAATTAACCATGGCAGCCTCCCCCACAGGGCACAGATGCAGCGTCAGAACTCTTCACACAGCACTCCTCCAGGACACCACTAGGAAGTGAAGTAAGTATGCAAGATGAAATTGATCTGCATTCTTGTGCTATTATATAAATATACACAGGGCACAGTAAAGGCACAAAGAATATTCAGTTTGATCATGATGATACTGTTCAACCATTAAAGAAATGTAACAGCTGCTATGTGAAAATAAGCCTTAAAAAGATTTTTCAATAAAAATTTCCTTTACAACAGTATCATATGACTTCACTCATATGAGGACTTTAAGATACAAAACAGATGAACAGGGGCGCCTGGGTGGCTCAGTCGGTTAAGCGGCCGACTTCGGCTCAGGTCATGATCTCGCGGTCCATGAGTTTGAGCCCGTGTCGGGCTCTGTGCTGACAGCTCAGAGCCTGGAGCCTGTTTCAGATTCTGTGTCTCCGTCTCTCTGACCCTCCCCCATTCATGCTCTGTCTCTCTCGGTCTCAAAAATAAATAAATGTTAAAAAAAAAAATTTTTTTTCAAAACAGATGAACATAAGGGAAGGGAAGCAAAAGTAATTAAAAAACAGGGAGGGGGACAAAACATAAGAGACTCTTAAATATGGAGAACAAACAGAGGGGTTGTGTGGGGGGGATGGACTAAATGGGTAGGGGCATTAAGGAATCTACTCCTGGGGGCGCCTGCGTGGCTCAGTCGGTTAATCGTCCGACTTCAGCTCAGGTCATAATCTCACGGTTTGTGAGTTTGAGCCCCACACTGAGCTCTGTGCTGACAGCTCGGAGCCTGGAGCCTGCTTGGGATTCTGTGTCTCCCTCGCTCTCTGCCCCTCCCCCACTCATGCTCTGTCTCTCTCTCTCTCAAAAATAAATAAACATTAAAAAAAAAAAAAAAAAGGAATCTACTCCTGAAATCACTGTTGCACTATATGCTAACTAACTTGGATGTAAATTTAAAAAATAAATTTTTAGAAAACTTTACTTTACAAAAAAGGTATTTTAAAAAAGTCCACCTGAAACTAATAGGACATGTATGTCAATTACACTTCAATAAAACAATCCCCACCCCCAAGAAAACAAACTCACCTTGTTGACTAAGTGACTGCTCAAAAACTGACTTATAAAGGCTCCGAAATGAGGCACTGAGATCTTCAAAATTATACTCTGAGAAAAGTAGTTGTTTGTCTCGTTCGGGAAGGTTGTACTGTGGCTGCTGTTGAGGAGTTAATGACTGAGAGACCGTTTCTGGATGGTTTGTCACCTAACGTTAAAAGAAAATACCACTAATTTAGTAGCTCTATACATCAGAATTGGTTTGTTACATACAATACAGGAATGAAACTATTTGAATATTGTCCCTGTCTTTGGCTTTCCCATTCTCTGTTAAGTTGGGTACACATAAAGGACAAGACCACAAAATTGTTAACTTGGATTTTAAAGAACCACAGAAATCTAACCCAATCACCACATCTCATAAAAGAGGGGAAAGAGTTCAAAGAAGTTCAATGACCTTCCCAAGATCACACTAATAAATGATGAGCCAGGCCTGGAACCCTTCCAGTTTCTGTAGAATCTTCATCTTGATTCTTCTGAAGCAATTTCGTCTCCAACTCCACTCTATTAGGGTATTACTAACATTTCTCATTCATTTATTCAATTAATCTTTAAGTATTTAAACTCAAATACTGTGAGTCAGGTTGTATGGCACTGCCCAAAGCAGCAAGGAGCTTCAATACACCTAACTCTCCATTTCTAAAGAAAATTGTTTCAAACGAAACCAAGGGGAAATAAGAAACGAAAGGTAACAGGTAAAGAAGATTCTGAGAAAAACAAATACAGCCTGGCTTTGAGCTATGCAAAGAAAAAAAACAAACAAACAGCATAACTACCTAAAAAATAAGAATTACCGTTGAAGGCAGCACAACTAGAAATAAAATAAAAAATGATCATCTGTATCTCTTAAAGATTTTATCAAGGGGTGGTACTGGCACTGACACATTGGCAACATTACACATCTCTACACAGGCCATAGAGGCAAGGCTCAATGGCAGGATGACCTAAGCTGTGGCGATTATCCTGGAACATGGAATGCGAGTGGTCTTATGAGGAGCAAGTTCTCATCCATTTCTCATCTGCCTTCCTATTTTGTGGGAGGCAGCCATGGGGCAGTTTCTCATCCCCCTCTCTACCTTGCAGGAAGTTGCCACGAGACAGTTTCTCATCTGCCTCCCTATTTCCAGCGAGGCAGGGGACTTTCTACTTTACCCTCTTAGGGTACAGCTGTAAGTTATACAACTGCTTAGTTGCAGTATGGAATGTGTTCCTGCACTACAGTGACCCACCACTTGTGAAGTCTGTCACCTGGCTCCCCTAGTTTGGAATCATCCTGTGGGATGTGGAGCTGACACCATACTGATCTGGCTTATAAATAAGTAGTAACACTGTCCCAGTGCATCTGGGCTCACTGTGTCATTACAGGCTCAATCTATACACCTGTGACAAGCCCAACCAGCAGCTGGTGCTATACGATTGCTTAAGAAGTGTTTGATGACCACTTGGTGTCTTGTTAAATGAAAAAGAGCAGTCTAGGGGCACCCAGGTGGCTCAGTGAGTTAAGCATCCGACTCCTAATTTCACCTTAGGTCATGATCTCATGGGTCGTGAGTTGGAGCTCTGTGTCCGGCTCTGCAAGGGCACTACGGAACCTGCTTAGGTTTCTCTGTCTCCCTCTCTCTCTGTCCCTCCCGATTGCTCTCTATTTCTCTCTCTCAAAATAAATAAACATTAAAAAAATAAATAAATAAGAGCAGTCTACAATGTCTGGCTTTTCACAGCGAAGTTTAACCCTCCTACGTGTACATAGATAGGTTTGTTCTTTCTTCTGTCACCTAGTTCTACAAATTTAATTTTTTCTTTTCCTTTTATTTTATTTTCTGATACCATACTCTGTGTTCTTTGATTCTGTTTGCTGTCAAGATTTCCTACATTCACATTATTTTAAAAGCAACTTAAAATCATTAAATCTTTGCTTAGTTTGCTTCAATGCACCAACCAATCCTTTTATATCGTGATTTCATCATTACTGAATGCTTTACTCTAGTTCATCTCTTGATCAGCGAAGTAATGTTTTTTAGGAAGGGTACATGAAAACAAAGGTAGGATGCTTTTTAAGCTCCATGTATCAAAGAAGGTCTCTCTCTTGAGTTCACATATGAATGCAAATTTAGCTGGACATAATCCAAACCTATTCCCTCAAAACTCTACATGAAGTATTCCATTATCCTCTGATACTTAGCATTCCAGAAGTATGATTTGTGTTTCTTTGAATATATCTTATTTCTTCTACCAGAGTATTTATATGGATGATTACTTTTGAAATTTTAAAATGTGTCATGATGTGTCTAGGTATAGGTTTTTCCCCATTAACTTTTCCTACAGCTCAGTAACCCTTTTATAATCTCTATTTCTTCTGAAAACTGCTTCTATGCTCACTATTCTAGCTGCTTCTTCAGGGACACCTATAATTCTCAATTCTCCAGATCTAGTACCTTCTTTTACATAACTGTTATTCCATTATGTTACTTCTGCATTCTGAAAGAGTATTTTTTTCCCCAGAGCACTGAAAACAGTTTTGCAGAGCCACCTTTTGTTTTTTTACATTCAATGTGAATTTTAATTCTGCTCTTTCAGTTTGGTTTCCCTGGAGTTGTTTTCTTATTTAAGGTTCCTCCCACACCTGTGTATCTTTATCCTGTATAAGGTTTTGCCTATTTACTCAATCTGGGATAGGGACTGAACTAGTGAGACCAAATTTAAACCAAAGAACAGAGTAGTATATGGCTCTTGGGCTCTGTTCTATCTTCTAGGGAAGACAGTTGCCAGATGATTTGAAAAGAGGTATCAAATAACACAAGGGTCATGTTCTTATTATAGGTAACAAAATCAGCACACACAGGTCCCTTAATAGCATAGCTTTGTTTTCCAGACTAAAATTAAAAATATAAGGCTGCTTAACAACTGGGTACCAAGTCATCCTAATCTTTGTGGTTTGTAGAATCCCCCTCTCATATCTACAGCTGGAAAACGAGGTGATATGTACATCTTCTAAACTCTTTTACCAAGGACTGTAAAGTATCATCAAGTATAGCTTTGCTAGACTGAAGTAGAATTTTTTTTCCTATTCCAATTACTTTTCATTTGGACACAGAACAGATAAAGTAGACCAAAATAATAAAACATCATACAACCATATATTTGTATCTAACCTGGTAAAATATAAGTCCAATTAATACACTGTCAAGGTAGGAATCTGCTCTACTTATCTAAGCTAATGAACTGATTGTGAAAAATACACATTTTCACTTTTTATTTGCACTTCAATGATATCTGGTTTAGTTTTAAGCACTAAAGGAGTACTTAACAAAGATGTTAACTTCATCAAGACTTACCGGTGTATAATTATGCACACTTCCAACACTGTTCAAATTAACAGATGCCAAACTCTGATCTGAGAGACTGTTGTTAAGGCTACTGCGTGGGCTATCACTACCATCCTGATCAGTGTTGTACAATGTTACCTAGAAAAGAAAAAAACATTTGTATAAGTAGTTCCCACTGAAAAGAGTACTTTTTAAGCAACTCTACAAAAATACAATTAGGCTGGTATATGGCAGGAGGATAAAATGTTAGCAGTCTTTCCTTTGCTGCTTACCTACCCCAACTCCATGCCCTTCATTGCTAACTCCATGTTCACCATTAAATAAACAATTTACTCTCAAACTGAAAAGCATATCCTATCTAGAAGTCATAAATTCGATATATTTTCAGGTATAATTAGTTCATCAACATTCAATAAGGGGATTGTAGATTTTTACTGTTAAACATTTCTACAATGCATACATTTATTTTTACTCAAGCCTTAAACAAAACTGTTATTCTCTTCTGTCAAAATCTTAGGCATCAGGGTGCCTGGGTGGCTCAGTCATTTAAGTGTCCGACTCCTGATCTCAGCTCAGGTCATGATGCCACATTTTGTGTGACTGAGCCCCATGCTGGGGCTGTTAGCACAGAGCCTGCTTGGAATTCTCTCTCTTCCCCTCTCTCTGACCCTTTTCCACTCATGTGCGTGCGTGGGCACATGCTCTCTCTTAAAAAAAAAAAAAATCTTAGGCATCAAAAAACACAAAAAAGGAATTTTTAAAAATCACAGGCATCATAGTGGTTGCATTATTGAAAAGTGGAAACTCAACAGTCTAACACATTTGCAAACTCATAGGTATGTGATCTAATTTTTAAAAATAACAAGATGAAGGGGTGCCTGGGTGGCTCAGTCGGTTAAGCTTCCGACTTTGGCTCAGGTCATGATCTCACGGTACGCGAATTCAAGCCCCATGTCAGGCTCTGTGCTGACAGCTCAGAGCCCAGGGCCTGCTTCGGATTCTGTGTCTCCCTCTCTCTCTGCCCCTCCCCCACTCATGCTTTGTCTCTCTCTGTCTCAAAAATAAACACTAAAAAAAAAAAAAAAAAAAAGAGTCGCATGCTCTACCCACTGAACCA
>NW_026057585.1:72324482-72330719 GCF_023721935.1 Panthera uncia | reverse complement strand
CAAAAAAAAAAAAAAAAAAAAAAAAAAAAAAAAAAAAAAAACCCTCATTAAAAGTAACAAGATGCTAATATAAACATTAGATGTTAAGGTCTATAAATCAAGCTGTTAACAATGGTTAATTGGCAGGTGGCTGGGTATTCCTGAAGACTTATCACTGATATTTTTACAATGCTCAAGTTTGTTTAAAATAAGTAATATAATTTTTAATTAGAAACCAATAAAAATGAGATTTTTTAAAACAGTTAACTAGCCTAAGTATAATTCAAGGTTCTATTCAGATGCTACTACCAACTTTCCTTTCTATGCTATTTCCATGGGCACAATACATTTAGCTGTATGGTATAACTAATTTTTATCAAATTTTTATCCACTATTAGACTGTTAGCTCCTTAAGTCCCCAATAAGTAATCATAACCAACATAGTGCTTTCTACCAGTATACAGTTAATAAATATTTGCTAACTTAATAACCAACTGACCTATCACCACCCTTCTGTTTGTGCTAAAAATGGAGTCATGCTAAATGCTACAAATATTTGCCAAGAGGCCAAATATGTAAAAAACTGGGCATGTATGCCTCTATACTTAAGGCAAAACCAAACTGTTCCTCATTCAACATCAGCTAGGAACAATACATGCCTAGGAACTAAATAGGGAAAAGAATATAAGAAAAACTAAGAGGGAATAAAGGAAACTCTGGCAAAGATTTTTCTGGTAAATACTTCCAATATAAATTTCATTAAAAAAAAAAAAAAATCAACCTTACAGGCTCCTAGCCCAACAAATTACAAGCATCCTATGGTAATTTTCTTAGCCGATCACTCTGTCCTGTCCATGCTCAGTTACCTATCACTCAAGTCAGAAATCTTGGACAAAATCTTATCTGGAAGAAGGATAAACATTTTTTATTAAAATGTAACACATACACAGAGTAAAGTGCACAAATTACTAATTTATTACAAAGTGGGCTACTTATGTAATCACCAGCCAGAACAAAGTATAGAACAGTTCTCAAACTGATCTTAGAACACTTTTGCAGTCTTAAAAATTGGAGAGGCAAGGAGTTGTTTGTGCTGATGTATCTACTAATAATTAGCATGTTGTATATTAAAACACATTTTTCATTAACTTAAAGAAAACAATTATAAACCCAACTAAATGTTAACATAAGAAATATTTTCTCCCAATAAACAAATAAAATTAGAGGAGTTCCTTTAGTTTTACATTATTGTAAATCTCGATGCCTGGCTTAAGAGAAAACCACTAGATTCTCTTTCCTGCTGCAGTAAGTTGTTTAGGTGCAACTATAGAAAGCAAGCCCAGTATCTATCTCTCTCTCTCTCTCTCTCTCTCTCTCTCTCTCTCTCTCTCACACACACACACACACACACACACACACACACACACACACACATATATATTTGGAAAAGGGAAGAATATTTTAACAGGCTTTCAGATCATTGTGGATGGACTTTTTTGATACCATACCAAAACAGGACAAATGACAATTTTTTAAAGATTAGTTGCAATGTGGACCTGAAAACATACCACTAAATTTTTCATACTCTGATACATTAAAGTCCACTGTTGGACCCTGTATTGTGAATGGACCGTTCATCTATGCATGGTTTTGTAACATTATTCACTGCCATATGGAAAATACTCATTCATTGTTATACAGATCTTCTAAATACGGACACATTTCATTACACAACATCAAAACATCATACTTGCTAATATCACCAATGATCTCATTAGAAGTCTTTTGTGGTGGATACAAGTGTTCCAAACTTCTACTTTTTGCTTCAAAGCTCAAATTTTACCATTGGCAAAGGATACTGCCAACAGTTTTCCTGGAGGTGACAGATTCACTATGTTCATTACCAAGAAAACACCTGCCAAATACCCAAATCTGAATAATCAGTGTCAACTGTTCTTTCAAGTAAAAACAATGATCCAGGGGCACAGGGGTGGCTCCGTCCAACTCTTGATTTCGGCTCGGGTCATGATTCCAGGGTCATGGAATTGAGCCCAGTGTGTGGCTTTGCACTGAGTGTGGAGCCTGTTAAGGATTTTCTCCCTCTCTCTCTCCTTCTGCCCCTCTCCCTCAACCCTAAGGAACCCTATGATCCACGAACAAAGCAGTTGGCTTCACATCCACCTAAAACAACCACACAAAACAACCACAGGCAGGTACTTCAGCATGTAGTCTAAGTGTTTTATGCATACTTCCCATTTCATTACAAAGAATGTTAAAAAGACATGTACTCAAAGGTCACAACTTAATAAAACTATTTTTCCTGCTTCACCAAAGAAATCTTTAAGTAAAACTGTTCTTTATTTTAATCTGAAGGGTGTGGGCAGCGAAAATACAATGACTATTAATACTTAGGTGTCACTGCCTTGATCTGTGCTAACATTTACATACTACTGCTTCTATTCCATCAATGAAAATACAAAAATAATGGAAAAGACAAATAGTATTATAGTATTATTATAAAAATAGTTTTGACCTGATGGAATCCCTAAAAGGGTCTTAGTTACCTAGGTGTCCAAAGACCACAGAACCTGATACAGAACATTACCAGCATTCCAGAAGGCCCACTCAGGTGCTCTCCCATTCACCAGCTAGTCGTTATCCATCCCTTTCTCTGTCACAGGCACCCACTATACCAACTTCTACCACTATTGACTGGTTTTCCTGTTTTTGAACTAAGTATAAATGGAATCATACAATGTATGCTTTTCTGTCCTTTTATAGTAAAATTAATGGATTACACAAAGCTTTATTTTCTGTTACACTAATATCTACTCTTAAATCTTTATTACTTCATTACATTTCTTAAAATTCCTTTTCTTTTTCATCCAACTGAGAGTTTTATGGTTTTATCATTTATATTTGTATCTCAGATCCATCTCGAACTGATTTTTGTGAATGGAAAATCTGGTTTCCCTATTGATCCAGCACCGTTCGTTCAAAGACATCACTGAGTTCTGTTCCTTAAGTCTATTTGTGGACTCTTATGCCAATATCACTCTTTCAATTATTGTAGGCTTACTCTTGATATTTGGAAGTATAAATATAAATCCTCTACCATTTATCTTTTTCTTCAACATTTTCTTCAACTACCATTTGCCATTTGGATTCCCATTTACATTTTAAGATCAGTTAGTCATTTTCTATTCCCTTCCCTTCCCCCCCAAAAAAATAGGGGACTTTTGATTGAGATTTTAATCTACAGATCAATTTAGGAAAAACTGACTTTATAATAATCTTCTCAATGAAAATTATACATACATTTATTTATACTTCCTTTGTTTTCTCTGGGTTTTTGATTTTTTATTTTTTTAATTCTTATTTTGTTCTTTCTATAATTTATTTTTCTGAGTCTTTTTTTTTTTATAGTTTTCTGTGTAGAGTTCACCTTCCATTTAATCCTAGGTATTTGATGTTTTTGGAAGCTAACTTAATTGTCATCTTTTTATTTTCTGTCTCATATAGAGAAATGCAATTGATTTCTAAAATCTAATACTGATATCAAGACCTTGTTAATTAGTTCTCAGTTTATCTGTAGATTTTTCTGAATTTTCCATATAAACAATCATGTCACCTATAATAGCTTTGTTTCTGCTTACTCAAAGTTTATTTAATACTTCTTTCCTAACACTTCCATTTCTCCTCTACCTGCCTGAGTACTACTGTTGTCCTATATTTTATTTCTACATGTTATAAACCCAGAACATACTTTTGTTATCTTTAAACAGTTTATTATCGGGGCGCCTGGGTGGCTCAGTCAGTTAAGCCTCTGACTTCAGCTCAGGTCACGGTCTCCCAGTTCCTGGGTTCAAGCCCCGTGTTGGTGTTGACAGCTCAGTGCCTGGAGCCTGCTTCAGATTCTGTGTCTCCCTCACTCTCTGCCCGTCCCCTGCTCACACTGTCTCTCTCTCAAAAATAAATAAACATAAAACATTTTTTAAAAAATAATAAGAAAAAGTTTATTATTTTTTAAAGAGATTTAGATTAAAAAGAAAAAGCTTTATATCTACTCATGTCGTTACCATTTCTAGTCCTAATTCCTTTCTATAGATCCAGAGTTCCATTAGGAACTTCAATTACACATATATTAGGTTGCTTTAAGTTGTTACCAGTGCTAATACTCTATGTATGTACTTTTTTAAAGTCTTTTCACGTATTTCATTTTGTCTAACTTTTACTGCTATATTTTCAAGGTCAATCATCTTTCTGTCTTATCTGCTATTAATTCCATCAAGTGTATTTTTCAAGTCAGACATAATTTTTATCTCTAAGAAGTTTGATTTGTATTTAAAAAAAATATCTTCCATGTGTCTATACAAATGTTCAACCTATCCTTTAGCTCCTCCATGAATACAGTTATAATAACTGGGCTTTTTCCAACTTTGAGATAGAACATAAAAGTTTAAGGTATACAAGGTGTTCATTTGATACACTTATGTACTCCAAAATAAACACCACTCTTGCATCAACTAACATAATTACCATTTCCGTTTAATGATGAGTATATTTAAGATTTACTCACCTAGCCAGCTTTCATGTACACGTGAATACAATACTGTTAACAATAATCACCACGCTATACAATAGATCCTCCACACTCAATCATCTTATAACTGAAAGTTTGTACCTTTTGACCAACATTTTTCCATTTCTGCCACCTGATAGCCCCCTGGTAACCACCGTTTTACTTTGTTTCTAGGAGTTTGGCCTTTTAAGATTCCACATATAAATACAGTATATATCTTTCACTTGGTATAATGCCCTCAAGGTCTATCTATGTTGTCATAAATGGCAGAACTTGCGTTTCATGGCTAAATAATATTCTATTTTGTGTCTACACACACACACACACACACACACACACACAGAGCTTCATTACCCATTCATCCACTGATAGACACTTCGGTTATTTCTGTATCTTGGCTTACAGTAATTGTCTATGTCCTTTTATACTAATTCTATCACCTGTGTTATTTCTGGGTCAGTTCTGATTAATTTTCACCTCATTATGGGTTGTTTTTTTTACTACTTCTTGCCAGCCTGGTAATTTTTTATTAGATGCCAGACCACTGTGAACTTTACACTGTTAAGTGCTAGACAGTTTTGTATTCTTGTAAATTTTCTTGAGCTTTATTCTGGAACACAGTTAAATTATTTGACAACAGGGACGAAGTCCTGATAAATGCTGCAACATGGCTGAACCTTGAAAATGTGTTTAGTGAAAGAAATCAGACATAACAGGTCACATATTTATTATAGGATTCCATTTATACGAAATGTCCAGAATAGGCAAATTCATAGAGTTAGAAAGTAAATTAACAGTTACAGGAAATGGATGGAATAGGGAATGAATGCTAATAAGTACAGGGTTTTCTTTTTGGGTGATGAAAATGTTTTGGAATTAGATGGTTGTTAACAGGAGCACAACCTTGTGAATATACCAAGAACTCCTGAATTATAAACTTTAAAAGGGGAAATTTTATAATGGCCTCTGAATTACATATGAAAAAAATCAAAATCAAATTTAAAAAACTGATTTATCTGAAAATAGACCCATCTTCTTGGGTTTTGCTTTGAAGGTGTGTAGACAGGACCAGAGCAGCGTTTTAGTCTAGGGCTAATTTTATTCCACTATTAAAGCAAACTCCTGAGTACCTTACCTAATGACCTGTGAATTACGAAAACACTTCACTCTTGTGTGAAAGTTACTATGCCTGGCCCTATAGGAATATCAGTAATTATCCACACTAATCCTTTCAGGTGGTTCTTTCCCTTGTCTTCCTTACTCATGCATGCACTGGTAAGTACTCAGCTGAAGACTCAAGGAGACCTTTTGCATATCACTGGAATTCTCCCTTGGTGCAGCTTTCTCTTCTCTGATATGCTGCCCTGCGAACTCTAGCCACCCTGGAGATACCATGATCTCCTAGATCCACATGCTCTACTCAGGGAGACCTCTGTACCTTGGAAACTTTCTCCAGACAGTAAGCTAGGACAGTCATAGGGCTGACCTTATTTGTTCACAATTTCTCAGGGATCATTGTCCTATGGCCCAATCTCTTAAAAACCATTGTTGCACATATTTTGTCTGTTTTTTCAATTGTTTCAGGTAGCAAAGTAAATTTAGACCTTGTTATCCCACCTTGGCTAGAAATTTTATTAATCCTTACAAAGAATCAACTTCTTTTTTTTTTTTTTTTT
>NW_026057585.1:72323724-72324382 GCF_023721935.1 Panthera uncia | reverse complement strand
ACGGGGGAGGGGCAGAGAGAGAGGGAGACACAGAATCGGAAACAGGCTCCAGGCTCCGAGCCATCAGCCCAGAGCCTGACGCGGGGCTCGAACTCACGGACCGTGAGATCGTGACCTGGCTGAAGTCGGACGCTTAACCGACTGCGCCACCCAGGCGCCCCACAAAGAATCAACTTCTTGCTTGCTGACTTATTTATAACCTTCGTCTTCTTCAGATTTATTTTGATCTTTATCTAGATGCTTAAATCATTAATATTCAATCTTTCTTCTGTTCTAGTACATGCATTTAGGCTAATACTTCAACTGCATTCTACAGGCTTTCATATTTTATGTTTCTTTAAGTATTTTCTAATTTCTATTATGATTCTTTCTTGATCCTGGGTTATTTATAACTATACTGCTTAATCTGCAAACTTTAGGTAATTTTCTAATTATCTATTTGTTATTATTTCCACTTAAATTCCCCTGTGCTGGAAAAGATACACTGTACGATGGTCTTCTGAAATTTGTTGAGACTTCTTTATAGTCTAGCATTCATCAGTATTACATGATCAATTTTGGTAAATATTCCATGTGCTATGGTTTCACTCTTATGTGGATCCTGAGAAACATAACAGAAACCCATGGGGGAGGGGAAGGAAAAAAAAAAAAAAAAAAA
>NW_026057585.1:72160550-72323624 GCF_023721935.1 Panthera uncia | reverse complement strand
AAAAAAAAAATTCCATGTGCACTTAAAAATGTATATTCTGCAATTGTTAAATGCAATATTCTATATATATCAAATGGGTCAAATTCCTAATTTCATGATTCAAATCTTCTCTATCTTTAATGGGATTTGTTTGATTTGTTATGTTTTAATTTTGATCTGCTTCTTCCAGGAGTTATAGAGAGACATAAAATCTTCCTCTGATCAAGGACTTATCTATTTCTCCTTTTAGTTTTGTTGGCTTTAAAAGGCTGACAAATTTAGTATTACTAAAATGATCCTTTTTCATAATAAAGTATCTTTTATTTTCAGTAATGTGTCTTGTCCTTTAAGATATACTTCTTGTAAGTAGCACATAGTTGAATTTTACTTTTTTATCCAGTCTGACAATCTTTGACTTCTAAATGGAATATTTTGTTCATTTACATTTCCCAACACAATTCAATCTGAATACATATTTATTTTCCTATTTCTCTATCTCTTCTTTGCTCATTTATTTCTCCTTTTGTGTCTACTTCTGGATTTATTATTTTTCCTTGCTTATTTTATATTCTTTTACTCTTCTTGTAGTAAGCAATAATAGGACCAGTATCTGAGTACTATTAGAAATTCAAATTTTCAGGGGTGCTTAGCTGGCTCAGTTGGTAGAACATGTGGCTTCTGATCTCAAGGTTGTGAGTTCCAGGCCCATGTTGGGTGTGGAGACTACTTAAATCTTAAAAAAAGAAAAAAAAATTCTAATTTTCAGACCCCAATCCAATGTACTAAATCAGAAATTCTGAGGCTCAGCAACCTCGGTTTTAACAAGTCCTCCTAGTTATTCTGATACATGCTGGTGTGTTAAAATAACCACTGCCCTAAATATCACAACATGCCCTTGACTTCGTACTTTTACCAATTCCCATGTAATGCAAAGGTTTCAACTGTATGCACAGCTGGTCCTTAACAACATGGATTTGAACTGCGTGGGTCTACTTATACAGAGAATTTTTTCAATAAACCCAGCACAGTACTAGGGAGTCTGACTGCCTTAGTAGGTAGATCATGTAACTTTTGATATTGGGGTCATGAGTTCAAACCCCATGTTGGGTGAAGAGTTTGATTTAAAATTAAAAATAAATAGGAGCACCTGAGTGGCTCAGTCAGTTAAGTGTCTGACTTTGGCCCAGGTCATAATCTCATGGTTTGGGAGTTTGAGCCCTGTGTCAGGCTCCGTGCTGACAGTGTGCTGACAGTGCACTGTGCCAGTGAGGAGCCTGCTTGGGATTCTCTCTCTCCCCCCTTCTCTCTGCTCCTTCCCACTTGTGTGGGCACACATTTGCTCTTTCTCTCTCTCTCTCTAAAAACAAATAAACTTTAAAAAATAAAAATAAAAAAATACAAGGGCGCCTGGGTGGCCTAGTCGGTTAAGCGTCCAACTTCAGCTCAGGTCATGAATTTGCGGTCAGTGAGTTCAAGCCCCACGTCGGGCTCTGTGCTGATGGCTCAGAGACTGAAGCCTACCTCAGATTCATTTTGCCCACTCTGTTCCTCCCCAGCTCTCACTCTGTTCCCCCGCCCCCAAACATAAATAAAGATTAAAAAAATTAAAAATAAATACAAATAACTACATACATACAATACAGTACTGTAAAAATATTTCTTCTCTCCCTTAAGGTTTTCTTAATAACATTTTCTTTTCTCTAGCTTTCTTGTAAGAATACAGAATATAATGCATGTAACATACAAAATATGTATTAATCAACTATTTATGGTATCAGTAAGGCTTCCAGTCAACAGTAGGCTATTAGTTAAGTCAAAAGTTATACACGGATTTTCAATTGTTTGGGGGGCATGGGAGGTGGCATCCCTAAATTTCACATTGTACGAGGGTCAATTATATTTCTTCCTGCCTTACCCTAGTATTGTCATGTATTTTAACTTCTGTAGTATTTTAGACTCAAAGGCATTGTGTTATGTAACAGAAATGTTATTGTTTTAAATACTCAATACACATTCACATTTA
Source organism: Panthera uncia (assembly GCF_023721935.1). Lineage (NCBI taxonomy): Eukaryota > Metazoa > Chordata > Mammalia > Carnivora > Felidae > Panthera > Panthera uncia. The sequence goes on along the minus strand of NW_026057585.1, from coordinate 72,321,622 downwards.
TCAACATACTCTTTTAATGTTCTCCATTCTTTCCAGCACAGGATAATTTCCTTCTATCTAAAAAATTAGTTCCCTTTAATTGTTTACTACTGATGTATTAGTAACATATTCTCTCTAATTTTGTTTTTATAAAAATCTATTTATTTAACCTTCATTTTCCACAGAAATTTTAATTGCAGAATTCTGGATTTGTAGGTATTTCCTTTAAGCATGATACAAATTTCATTCTCATGTCTAGCTTTTAGCATTTCTATTCAGAAGTCAGTGCCTGGCTTACTGTTGTTCCTTTGAAGTTGCCTGTTTTGCCTCTGATTTTAAGATTTTTTTAATCTTTGTTTTTTTAGGAGCTTGATTTTCTTTGCCCAATAAGGTTTCTTTTCATTAATCTTTCTTGGGGTTCTCAGAAATTCCTGAATCTGTACTGTGTTATCATCAGTTTAAAAACTTTAAAATATTGTTCCTTCCTTATTCCTTTTTCCTCTGGAAGACTAAAAAGTTTGTTAGACCTTTTCCCACATATCCCATTTATCCCTTAAGTTTTTCTGAATTTTCATTGTTTTTCTTTGTGTTTCATTCTATTTTCTACGAACCTTTCTTCCAGTTCACTATTCTCTCCTCTGGTGTGCCTAATTTACTGCTGAACCCATCTATCAAATTCTTAATTTCAGTTATTATATTTTTCAATTTTAGAGTTTCCTCTTGATTCTTCCATACAGATTCCAATTCTTGGATAAATTTTCTATAATTCGACTATTTTGAACATATTAGTCATAGTTATTTTAAAATCCATATCTAGATCACTTGTAGATATGTTTATGTTGTCTTTCCGTACCCACCCCCTTGTCACTTATTTGGTCCTGTTTCCTGGAATGTCTGAAATTTTTGACTGAAAGTTGAGATCTTATGAAAAACTGCAAAAGCTCAGTATGATGTTATCTTCTTCCAGAAAGGATTTAGTTTTCTTTTGGCAAGTAGAAGAATATTAGCAACCACCCGATAATAATTTGCAGTTGGTCTATTTTGGTTTGCTCTTCCTCTGGAACATAACCCTTCTGAGGTAACTTGAAAGCCTTTTACCATGGCTTCCTCCTCCCTGAAGATCATGAACGACAATTTTTGTCCCTTCCTTCTCTGTGAAACTGCTTAATTCTGAGTAGTGAAAAATCCACTTGTTTTGTCTAGGCCTGAGCCCAACTACATAAATGAATCAGGAGTTAGCAAATGCCTTAAGTGGATATTACTTGCAAGAAGGTAAACTTACTTCTGAGATCCATGAGGATCTAGTCCTCAAGCCCAGGCTGTTTCGTAGCCCCAAACTCCAGTTTTTGTCTCCCTAACCCAATGGCTGCTTTTGGCTTCTGTTTTCTTTTCAGTCTGTATGTCATGCATTAAGAACTGAGAAATGTCCCAAGGCAAAATTTGTAGGGCTTATCTCAATGTATTTCCCTTTTTTATGGGATCTTCATCCCTGAAGGCCTGGCTTTTCTGTTCTCCAGTGCCTCTTCCCTGTTTTTTATTGGTAGTGGGGGATGGTAGTATTTTATATAGATAGGAAGAAGGATTAATCTAAAACTAGCTACTCCGTTGTATCTAGAAGTCCAAAAACTCCACCTCCTTTGACCTCCATATTATTTCATCATGAAGTCCTAGCATTACTAGTTCCTAATTGTTTCTTAACAGCCATAACTACCTATGTTTAAGTCTCCTACTTGGACTACCACAAAGAACAGTATTGGATATTTCTGATCCTAGCCCATTCTGCTTCACCAGAAATTCTCAAGTCTAGTTGGGCACAATAAGGGATGATTTCTTAAAGTACAGATTTCTGAACCCTATCCATAAGTGTAAAATAAATGATCTGGTAGGCCTGCTATAAAACCTTGTAATTACCACCACCACCACCAAACACTCACACATATGCACCCACACAGACCTCTCCTAAGTGATTCTGATGGAATCATTCCATGGACTGGTTATTTGAGAAAAATCAATACTCTACACCTCAGGTGCCAGTTTACTTTCTAAATTGTAAATGTGATCAGTCACTAAAATTATAAACTGTCTTCTATTGGTTTATTATCTTTGTACAAATAAAAAGATCCTGTGTACGCTGTGTCAGTATAGTTATGGGTGTGTGTGTGTGTGCGCACGTGCACGTGTATGTGTTTATGTGTGTGCATGATAAAGTGGAAGAGAAAGAGACAGAAATAAAGTAAGAACAAGTGAAAGCAAGGGAGAGAGGAGATTAGGGTAAAAGCAAGATTTGAAAGTTAGACTGAATGAGAATACAAGCATGAGTGTCAGAAATATATGGCTTCAAGGCGTTCATGGTCTAGGAAGGGAGGAAATGCATGCATAGAACTGAATTACTTCATAAACCTCCCAATACCTTTTAGGATTTTGAGATATGACCTTAACAAATTACCTTGTAAAGATGAGACATGTATTTCCCACTAGGTATCTGACTTGGCATGAAATTTGAATGAGAAGGGAGGGGAGGGGAGGGGAGGGGAGGGGAGGGGAGGAGAGGAGAGGGACAGCAGATTATAACATACTGTATTTCTGGATATGGACCTACAGTTGAATATCATGAAATAGGGTGACCACCATTCCAACGAACTGTATGAGTTTGTCCACATTATTCATTTTCCTGGATTGTGCTGACTGCTTGGGAATCTGACAATCTTTTCTTTTTCAATCACATATTTAGAGGGGTAATCAATGGTTTTTTTTAAACAAACTGATTTGATAAAATGCAGACTCAAAATTTTATCATTGGGAACTGGCAGTGTCAAGGATTTAAATTAATATAGAGCTTCCCAATAAGCATCCTCCAACTTGATCTTCAGAGAAATATTTCCTTCTAATTTGTGCACACCTCAAAACATTGTGGATTCAAGCTTTCAAGCTGCCATGAATAGGTTAGCCAAATTTATATCATCTGTAACCTCACTCATACAGAACTCTATTGTTATTATAAAGGCAAATTAAATGTATTATTCAATCACATTTCAAAAGTGTTTAAAAAAACAGAATTACTTTGTTAGTCACAGTGTTGATTGCCAGAGTTGGAGAGGCACTTCCCGAAATAATACACTCCATTCCCAAAGAATCTGAATCTATGCTATATGGAGTTGAGGCCTAAAATACAAGAACAAAATAAATAATTATTAGCTCATATATCCAGCAACTTTAACACAATTTGAAGACATTTCATCAAATTCTAACATCTGGTTTTGTGCTTTGTTCCTAAAAACATGAACTTAAATCCCTGCTTAAATCTCTTGTACTATATTTTAATATGCTACTGACTTGATATCACAAAGTCCATTGGTATGGCTACTTCTTACCAGCTCTTTTAATTGACTGTAGGATAGTTTAGCAAAAATTCTATAGCAGAGACTGCTAATGGTCCTATAAATATCCATATTCCCCCCTTCTTCCTTTTAGTAATAAAACCCTACAGTTACTGACTTATGGCCTGCCCAGCTAAATACTACCTTTTCCAGCCTCATTTGCAACCATCTGTGTCCATGCGACTAAGGTGTATGTGGCCATATAACTAACATGTGTAAAGAAGATGTGAGCAAGAGTGATGTGTGCAAGTTCTGGATCGTGCCTGTGAAAAAAAACCTGCTTGTCCTCCACTCTTGTCTTTCCCTACTACTGCAGGCTGGGACACAGAGTGGTGGTAATCTTGCTTCATCATAAAGCTGAGGGTAATACCCTGGGGAACACCGAAAATACAAGATTAGAAGGAACACGGACATCTAAATGAATTTGTGGAACACAGCTGGTTATCTGTCTGGTCCAATCTATCTCAAAACTTCTACTTGAAAGAGAAATAAATCTCTCTGATTTAAGGTTCTCAGTTGTTTCATTTTTCTTCCCTTGTTAGTGCAGCTAAACAGCACTGAAGAACATAACTTCATACACATTGCTTATAGAGCTAACATGGGGGGTCAAAATTCCGTATTTAGAATTTGGGGTATAAATTGTGATAACTCCTCTTTCTTCCATCAAAATGGTGCTTATGGCTTTGATGAGCACTCAAGGGAGTTCAACTTCAATGCTGGAAGTTAAAGAAAGGGAAGATATAAACAATTTGTGGCTATGATGCTAGTTCTATGTACATTCCTCTTCTGGAAAAAAAAAAAAAGTGCCACACATGATCTCAACTGAATATGCATTTTTAAAAGATCACACTAAATGAAAAAAGAGAGCAATTTCACTGAGACATATTTCTAAGATTAATCTATTTATCAATTAATTCCTCACCGTGAATTTTTCACCAGATATCCTGTGAAAGTAGGGAATAGGCAGCTTATTGAAATGAACAAAATAAAAGATAAGAATCACCCCCCAGATAATAGTATCTGGCACTTAGGTGCTGGGTACACAATGAGAATGAGGTGAAAGTGGCAAAGGGCTTCAGAAATACAAGTAGAAAGGGGCGCCTGGGTGGCTCAGTCAGGTGAGCATCCAACTCTTGATTTCAGCTTAGGTCATTATCCCAGGGTCGTGGGATACAGTCCAGTGTCAGGCCCCACACTGAGCGTGGAGCCTGCTTAAGATTCTCTCTCCCTCTGTCCCTTTCCCCAACTTGTGCACACTCTCTCTAAAACAGAAAGAAAAAAAAAAAGAAAAGAAAGCAATACAAGTGGAAGAACTACACAGACAACTGTGTCTATGCCTCAATTTTGGTGCCAACCAATTCAGCTATACCTGAATTAACATTTACTTTGGAACACTGCAAATCTCATGTTCCTCTAACCCAACTTAGTCATCTCCATTTCGACTATAATTCTCACTCCTCCTCACTGGTAGGAAGAGGCAAGCCTGTGTGGTGTGACTGCAGACAAATTACTCAACCTTTATGCTCTTTTATCCATGTATAAAAAAGAGGATTATGTCACTTCCTTTAGAGGTCTGTTAAGAGCATTAATGAAATAACTTGTGCAAAGCTCTTAGCACAGTACCTGAAATGCATGGTAAGGGCTAGCTGTTATGATAACCACGAAAACTTAGCTGTTACTGATGCTGAATATCTATGATACAGAAGGATATTTAATAGTGATTAAGGAGAAAAGAAAGAGCTTTGATATGAGACACTGTTTTCCTACAAAGGCAGATTCATAACTTCAGCTATAATAAATTAGATGGCAAAATTTAAAACTCTTTTAATTATATATTCTTCATGGATACTTCAGTCTGGTTCCATCAAGAGAATAAACAACATTCTCTTTACATGCTTTGATATGCTCAATAGTATGGTATATATTTTTAGTAATAGGCTCAAGGATTCTACATTATTAACAGACAATAAACAGTCTGATTAGTAAAGCCAGTCATCTAGGTATCCCAAAATGTATCCTGATAACTATTATAATGGCAGCCGAAACTCAAATTCTGGACAAAGCAAGTATCAATGAGTCTAATCTAGGAGAGAGTAGTCAGCTTGTGAAAGGTCCTTTCTGGAGTTTCCTCTTTCTCCCTGTCAAAATCCTATTCATTCAAATTCTACTTCCAGAATGGTGGTGTGATCTTCCCACAGACCAAGCTTCTGCTGATAACAACTACAAGTTGGGGGCGGTGGAGGAGGGAGGCATGGGACACAGAATGAAAACTAGCTGAGGATTCTGAAAAGTAATTCTATGAGGCAGATGTGGAGACAAGTCAAAACTTGGGAGACACCAGCCTCAGTTTCCTGTTTTCTTGCAGCTTTGCCCCAAGACTGGGCAGTAGATGTGGAACTAAGTAGATGTGGCTGAAGTTATCTTTCTGTCAGAGGGAACTAGGGAAGAGAGCCCAGGTAAACACTGCCAGCTATCAGAGAGAAGACTGAATCCCCTGGGGAGAAAGTCAAAAGAGATGCCCTAGTACTATGTATGAAACACCACAAAAGTTTTCACAAAAGGCTGACTTCTGAACCATGCAAATGCAGACTAAAGCACAGACTTAAAGAATTAAATTGAAATTAGAACCATTGTCCACAGAAGGCTAGAGAGAATTAACAGTTTGAGTCTAACGTGGTTACCTGCCAGCTAAAACAAAAATATCAATATTCTATACAAGATTATAACAGACCTCAGAGTCTATATAACATAACACGGTGTCCAGGATACAATCTAAAATTACTAGACATACAAGCAACAGGAAAATGAAACCCATTCTCAAGAGAAAAGACGATCTATAAAAGCCTACAACAAGAAGACTGAGCTACTGGAATTATGTGGCAAAGATTTTTAAGAAGCTATTACAATTAAGCTCAATGAGGTAAAGTAAAAACAAAACAAAGCACACATGAATGAAAACATAATAAAGGAAATCTCAGTGGAGAAATTAAAAATATAAAAAGGAACAAAATCAACAAACTTTTCATTTACAAATGAAAAGTACATTATCTGTATTTTTAAAGTCAATGGATAGGCTGAATATTAGAATGGAGATAAAACAGTGAAGAGTCAATGAACTCAAAGGCAGATCAACAAAAATTACCCAATCTAAAGAACAAAAAGAATAAAGACAGAAGAAGAAGAAGAAGAAGAAGAAGAAGAAGAAGAAGAAAAAGAAGAGGAGGAAGAGGAGGAAGAGGAGGAGGAGGAGGAGGGAGAGGAGGAGGAGGGGGAGGAGGAGGAGGGGGAGGAGGAGGAAGATAGATCAGTGCATCAGAAAGCTATGGGATAATCTCAAATGGTTTAATATGTGTCACTAGAGTTCCAGAAGGAGAGGAAAGGGGGCGGGGGGGAGCAGAAAGAATATGAAGAATTGATGACTGAAAACTTCAGAAATTTATTCAAAGACAAATGTACAGCCTTGAGAATTTCATAGTGAACCTCCATCAGTGTCAATTAAAAAAAAAATCCCACTTGGATACATCATAATTGAGCTGTTGAAAAATAAAGATAGAAAGCAGCCAAAGAAAGATGGCATCCACATACAGAAGAACACTGATTGGAAATGACTGTATTTCTCATAAAGATGACAGAGGTCATTAGACTGTAAACATCTTTAAAGTACTGAAAGAAAAAAATTTTCAATCTAAACTTGTATATCTAATGAAAATATTCTTTAGGAATGAAGGCAAAAGAAAGACCTTCTCAGAGAATGTAAAACCAGGAGAATTTATTGCCAGGAGACTTGCAATATAAGAAAGTTCACTAAGATGAAGAAAAATTATAGCACAGGAAAACGTGGATCTTGAGGAATGAACTAAATAAAACAAAAGAAATGGTAAACATCTGAGTAAAATATAAGACTGTTTTCCTCTTACGTTTCAAAAATCACATATGATTATTTAAGGCCAAACTTAAAACACTGCCTTGCAAGGCTTCCATGTAATACGTCATACATATTACAACTAGGAGAAATGATGAGGAAAGGGGCAAAAGGGACCCATATGGTTGGAAATTTCTGCATCTTGTATGAAATGGTAAAATACTGGGGTGCCAGGGTGGCTCAGTCACTTAAGTGTCTGAGGTTCAGGTTATGATCTTACAGTTTGTGGGTTCGAGCCCCGCATCGGGCTCTGTGCTGACAGCTCAGAGCCTGGAGCCTGCTTTGTATTCTTTGTCTCCCTCTCTCTCTCTGCCCCTCTCCCACTTCCTTCTCTGACTCTCAAAAACAAATAGATGTTCAAACTATTATTTTTTTAAATGGTAAAATATGAACTCTGAGTAGACTGAAAAGGTTAGGAATGTATACCAAAATGCCCAAAAATGTACTGAAATACTCAAAAAGGTATAGATAAGTTAAAATAGAATACTAAATATAGCTAAGTAATGTAAGTAACATATAAGTAATCTAAAAGAAGGCAGGAAAGGGGGGAAGAAAGGAACTAAAAATGTAGAGGTCAAACAGAAAACAAAATGTAGACCTAAATCTAACAATATCAATAATTACAAAATGCTAATAATCTAAACCCTCCAATAAAACAAGATCATCAGAGATACTAAAAAAGACTTAGCTAACTGCAGCCTACAAGAGTCACAACTTCATATAGACACAGATGAAAGTAATACATGGAAAAATATATACAATGCAAACAGTAAAAATAAGGGTGAAATAGCTGTATTAATATCAGATAAAATAGACTTTAAGACAGAGTATATCAGACATTTTAAAAACATTTGATAAAAGAATAATTGAAGATATAACACTTATAAATGTAAATGTGACTAATAACAAAGCTTCAAAACATATGAAGTGAAAAACTGACAATTAAAAATCAGTAAGAAAAAGAACACTGGGGTACATTAGCAAATGCCTTGATCTGAGAACATTACACCAAACTGTGTAATACATATTCTTTTCAAGTGCACACAGACATTCACAAAGATATAGGAAATGTTGAGCCACAAAATAAGTCTGAATAAATATGTAAAGACTGAAATGAAAAAAAAAATTATTCTAAAATAATAAGATATCCAGGAAAACCCAACATTTGGAATATTTGGAAATGAACACATCTGTAAGTAATTCATGGGTCAGATAAGGCTCACCAGAGAATTTTTTTAATATTTTGAACTAAATTATAAAAAAGATGCAACATACCAAAATTTGTGAGATGCAGTTAAAGCAGTGCTTAGAGGTAAACCTATGGCTTTACACTCCTATATTACAAGAGGAGGTGCATCGAATGGGTGATGGGCATTGAGGGCACTTGTTGGGATGAGCACTGGGTGTTATATGTAAGTGATGAATCACCTGGTTCTACTCCTGAAGCCAAGACTACACTGTATGTTAACTAACTTGAGAATTAAAAAGAGAGAGTGAGAGGGAGGGGTGGAAGGAGAGGGATGGAAGGAGGGAGGGAGGGAGAGAAATATAATAAACCCCAGGTATTCATGAGGGGAAAAAAAAAAAGAATGGAGTGCATTTTTACAGCACAGCCTTTACATGCAGGTTGGTTTTTTCCTAAATATTCTCTACTTTCCAATATAAGTATCATTATTATATTCCTCTTTATACAATGAGACCATTAAAACAAGTGTAAGTTTTTCAGGATACTACCTGGATTACTTTTTGGAATTTATCAGAGGATAATAATGTTGTGAATTATCTTTCTTCTTTCTTGATATTTGAGATTCGTAATGGAAATAGTATAATCTGTAAAACTGCAGAAGAGTAAGCAATTTAGGCTAAGTTAAACCTATAATTATACAGACAATAAATGTTCCACTTTGTGTTGAAAAAAAGAAAGAAAATTTTAATAGTCCTATATCAAATAAATTAAATATCAAAAACAGGGGTGCCTGGGTGGCTCAGTCGGTTGAGCGTCCAACTTCGGCTCAGGTCATGATCTCACAGCTCGTGAGTTTGAGCCCCTCGTCCAGGCTCTGTGCTGACAGCTCGGAGCCTGGAGCCTGCTTCGGATTCTGTGTCTCCCTCTCTCTCTGCCCCTAACCCACTTGCATCCTATCTCTGTCTCTCTCAAAAATAAATAAAAATTAAAAAATAAATAAATACCAAAAACCTCCCCCCAAAAAACCCTGCAGGGCCAGATGGTTCCACTAATGAACTTTCTCAAACATTCAAGGAAGATATACCAATCTACAGGAACTTTTTCAGAAAACAGAGGAAAGAATACTACCAACATAAGGCCAATACAACTCTAACACCAATACCTGACAGACATTACAAAAGAATAAAATTATAAATCCATATCCTTCATGAACATACATGCAAAAATCCTTAACAATAAATACAGCAAACTGAATTCAATAATACATGAAAGAGGTAACATATCACGACTTAGTAGGGTTTATCCAAAGAATGCAAGGTTTAACATTCAAAATACAACCAATGTAATTCAACATGCTACCAGAATAAAGAAAAGCCGTATGACCATTTCAATAGGTATGAAAGGCATTTGATGAAATTCTTTCTACATCCATTCATGATAAAAACTCTCAGCAAACTAGACTTAACAGAGAACCTCCTCATTCTGATAAAGGGTATCTACAAAAGCCCTACAGCTTATGTTCCACTTAGTGGTGAAATACTGAACACTTTATACTTTTCCCCTAAAAATGGAATTAAGGGAAGGATGCCCACTTTCATCACTTCTATTCAACAATGTAGTGGAGATTCTAGTCACTATAAGGTGGGAAGGGACAGAAGAGCAAGAGGGAGAGGGACAGGAAAACTATTTGCAGATCACATAACTGTTTATATAGAAAATCCCAAGGCACTATAAAACTATTACCAATAACACGATTACAGGATGCAAGGTTAATATATAAAAATTAATTACATTTTTATATACTAGCAGCAAGCAATTGGAAAACTGATTTTAAAATATATAGCTTCCAAAAACAAAATATTCAGTATTAAATCTAACTGGAATTATCACAGTCCCCTACACCGAACTCTAAAAAACATTCCTGATAGAAATTAGAGATCTAATTAATGGAAAGATACAACATTTTTGTGACTTGCAATGATCAATATCATTAATATGTCAAATCCCCCCAGATCAGGGCAGCCTGGGAATGAAAACGGAGGAAGGCATAAATTCCAAAGGGGCATGAGAAAACTTTTGGGGGTGACAGCAATGTTCATTTGATACTGGTGATAACCTCACATGTGAAAACTCCTCAAATTGTAAACTGTATTTGACGAATTGTCAAATCCTACCCATTCGTCCAAATGACCCCTCATGAAACACTTCCTGGTCAAAAATCTCTAGCTGGATAGGATTTCTCTGACTTTAAAACTCCCAGGAAATTCTAGTCACACCTATCTCTTGCAGGCAGCATGTAGCTCCTCCCACATAATGTACACTCTGTACATGTTTGTCCACTTGAAATAAATGTTTTTTTCAGTTCTAGGAGTTCGAAGAGTGGGCATGTAGATTACATTCCTTCCTCTGTTCACTTATACCTTTAAATGAATCCCCCCTTATTCAGACTCACGCAGGCACACAAGTGGGCTCTCTGAATCAACAAGACCACTCCATATGACTGAAACTGCGTCACAAAATAACAACAGAATGACAACAATCTGAGATATGCAGCAAATGCAGAATATCCTGCCTAGAAGAATGTCCTCTTTTCTATTTATCCATCTATCTTTCAGTTATCTCCCCGATTAAACCTGTAATCACCTTTGAACTGTTAACACACAACTTCAAGAAAAAGTAATGTGTTATGCCCCCATCTTTGTTCCAATAAAAGCTGGCTAATCGCAGAGTAGGTGTTTCTTTGCAGAGTCCAACACGCTTAAGGCAGTGAGTTTATATACTTCTATCTGGCCTTTACTCCTTCAAATAATTTCCACAGCAGTGCTTGGAAGATTTAAGCAAAACTATCCACAGCAATTTCCTCCTGATTTGCCTGCTTCTAGTGCTGTTCTCTTACAACTTACACTCCACACAGCAGCTACAGTGTTCCTATGAAAATGTAAGTCACATTATTTCACTACTTTGCTTATAGCCTTCCATTCAATGGCTTTCCACACCTCCCTCAAAGTAAAAACAAAGTCTTTATAAAGGCACACAAGGCGCTACACTATCTTTTTCCTGCTCCCACCATTTACTTCTCTGATGTCAGGTCCCACTACTCTTCCCTCCTCACACATGGCCACAGTGACCTCCTTGCTGTTTCTCAAGGTGCCAGGTATGTTTCTCCCTCGGAGCCTTTGCACTCGAGGGATTTCCTGGGCCTACAGAGCTGACAATCCACTTATATTTAAAGAAACCATGACCAGAAAATTAAATATTTAAGTTATAGTACAATTTATTTTAAAACTAGATCTCCTAACTTCCTGGTTAAATTCTATTTCCCCCCAAATCTTGTACTTAATAAAAGTGACACCTCATGACTCTGTAATATGACTTGATTGTGCTCATAATTTTACTATATTCTTAAACAAAAGAACTTTCAATAATTACATGAAGCTAAAACATAACACAGTCCAAACGTTGTTTTTTTCTTGTTTTTGTATTTAGAATTTCTATTTCCTACCACCAGCAGTACCCCATCCTCCTTCCCAGCTTTGAAATGTTCAGAAATTTTACATTCCTAACAGGGGCATTATTTCCTACTTACAATTCTTTCAAAGCACCTTACTTGTGCCAAGCATAAAACAAAAACACTTCACTATCCATAAGCAGCAGTCACATACAACCATTTCAACAACTTCTCTAACAGTACTAAATTTTGTCCACTTATTTTAAAACCCTGAATGAGGCACCTAGGCAAATACTAACCAGTGACCAGGAAGAGTCTCTTTCAATTACAAGAAACCTACTCCAAAAGATGTACCTTCAATCTACCAATTTAACAGTTGTGCCCATACACACCTTGAAGAGACAAAAGATTTTTTAAAGGATTTCCTGGATTGGATTCAATCAATTTCTTAAGTCAAAGGCTATGAACATGCAAGAGCCTGTGAAACAAACAAACAAACAAACAAAGGTGCACACAGATCTGAAAACACACACATACACTCCACTAGTAGAAAAGAAGTAAAGACACATAGTAAACACTGTCAGAACCCAACCACATTCCCCTCGGGTTCCTCTCTACCCTGCTTACTACAAACACCTCTACCTCTCCACCTGAGCATTTTTTTTCCTAACTGGGGAGCATGCTTTGGCTTTGTGCAGGGCAGGCCAGAAGTGCAGAAAAGGTCATGTCCCCGGTAGCATCATCACTCAATGGGGGAAGAGCTGATGGACAGATATCTTAGCTTGTTGTCCACAATTCTAAACCACCTCCCAACGTTTCCCAGTTGGACTGCGCTCTTAAGTGCTCACAGTGGTAACTGACTTGATAATTGCCCTACTTTCCTAGTATCACCCCTCAAACTACCTGCACTCAATTCCTTGTCTACTTGCAGAACTTAAATCATGACAAAGATCTTTTCTCAAAAGGAATGTCTCCTGGAAGAGACAGGAAATCTTCCTTTAATACAATATGCCTCAAATTTTATCTCAGGACCCCTTTGCAACTATTTAAAGTTACTGAGGCTCCCAAAGAGCTCTTATTTATGTGAGTTATATCTATTGATATTTACCTACTAGAAATTTAAACTGAGACAAAACTTATTAATTCATTTACATTGCATGCTAACATAGTTCTGTATGAAAAATACAGTCTCTAAACAAAAAACTAAGTGAGAAGAATGGATTTTAAATTTTTAAACAAACTGCTTTAATGCTCTACTTAATAGAAGACCACTGGATTCTCATATCTGCCTCTGCCTTCAATCTATGGTAAAATCACAGGTCATGTAACCTCTGAAAAATTATGAGTAAAAAAGACAAAGTTCTTTGCCTCAGTATTATGAACAGTTTTTACCTTGTGGGTCCCCTGAATGGGCCTTACACACAGAGAACCACTGCTTTAGCATAAGAGATTCCATGTAAGTAAAGAATAACTACAAAATAACGAAGACACATGATTTAGTTTGGGGAAGGGGAGGGCAATCAAAGCATGAACAGAGAATATGTTTCTGTGATTATCAATATGATAAAGGAAATAATTTACCATACTAATCTTCTGGAGTACTCATTCTCTCAAAGCATTTTTTTTTTTTTTAACAAAAAACTGCCCAAAACTGGAGTTACCTTTTCTATTCCTTAATATTTGGTTCCCTTGAAATAGTTCACTGCTTTGCAGTCTTCAAACAAAACTCTGTAGATAATATCCAGCTAATCTTGCTTTTTTTCTACACTAAGCAGCTTCCAGGACAGGGCACTTTTCAGTAATATATCCTTTGGCTGAACTGAACAAGCAAAGCCAAATTAAAAAAGAAAATAAATGCAAAAGGTCAAAGAGAAATGTATTTATTAATCAACGTAAGAACAGAAACTAATAGGACAGAAAAAAATGAAAGTTAGAAATTACTGTCCTTCTTGGACTCTTATGTTCCAGCCACACTAACTAGTCAGTTCCTCAAAACTTTGGGCACTTGTTTTAACGACTAGGCTTACACATGTGATTTCCCCTCACTCTCACATTGCCAACCACCCTCATCTGCCTTATTTCTGCTCATTTAATAGGCCTCACTGCAACATCAGCTCTCTGCTATATGGCCGCAAAGTTCTCAAAACCCTTCTCTTTAGAGTACTTACATAATTTGTCATCCAAATGCTATTCTGAGAATGATCAGGGAACTATTAATTATGCTAAGACAACAAGCCATATTATGAGTTATCAGCTTAGCTTTCCTGCTTAAGAGCTTCGTAAGGAGAATCTGTCTTGCGTACTACCACTATTCCCCCGACATTTAGCTCTACACTTATAAAAGGTGTACACTCACTCTCTCAACGAATGGCATGTATAATGCAAATTAAAGTAAAAGAGGAAAAATTCATCCAGATAAAATGACCTACTATGTTCTCTCCCAAATCCTGACACTATTCCACCCCTATTATCTTACCTTTGATCATGCCCTCGTATCTCATGCCTCTCTATCCACACCCCACCTCAACAGAATATAAACTTCAGGAGAGCAGAGAATGTCTGTTTTGTTAATTGAGGCTTCCCCAGCACCTAAAACAGTGCCTGCTCAGAGCAGGCACTCAACACTCAGTAATTGTGTGCTCAGTGAATGCTGTTCTGTGTTGCCCTGCTTATCTATACTTGAAAGCCAAACCATAGAACCCATATGAAGGTACCCCAGATATTATGGTAAAACATAATTTCTCCTTCCTTTGTATACAATAACATGTCATATCCTTCTTAAAATACTTTCTGTACACTACTTTGTCTTTGTGTTAGAATTCTAGGTCTTATCAGGTCTCATTATTCTTGGTATACCGTACATTTTAGCATAATGCCTGACACACAGTATCTAGAGAACAAAGATCTGTCAAATTAACGTGGTAAAATGACAGCATTTCACAAAATTATGAGTATGTATTAAGAAACCTGATACTATGCTAATTTTCTAGAGAACTTTCTTATTCATATATATATCCCTAGCCCAGGCCATTGTCATTTCACAATGGCAACTCCATCCATTGAGGGGATTCAGAACAAGGCATCCCAAAACATGCCCCACTCCGGCACTTGATTTTTGAGCTGAAGGCAAACAGGACCCAGTAGATTCAGTAAAAATTACTTTCTCCTTCACTGCCCAAAAGAAATGAGAAAGGGATCTGTACCAGGAAGTTTTTACCAGAGATAACTTTTTATATCTGACTTTTCTGCACACCTGGGAAAACATTTATTTACCAAACATCTGCTCTTCTCTCCCCTTTCTGTGAATTGCCTTCTTCCTCTCTGAAACCCCAGACCACACTCCTTTCCTTAGCTCAGGGTGGTATATAAGCCTCAAATGCCTTTGAGCCTGATATCTTTGTGGGACTTCCATATACACATGTGTAATTAAATTTGTTTTTCTTGTACTAATCTGCCTTTTTATTACAGGGGGGTCCCAGCCAAGAACCTAGAAGGGTAGAGGGAAAATTAATTTTCTCTGCTACAGCATATTCCTTTTGCAAGGAGTATTTTTATAAAGAGCAAGTATCTTTCTTTTTTTTTTTTTTTTTAATTTTTTTTTTTAACCTTTATTTATTTTTGAGACAGAGAGAGACAGAGCACGAATGGGGGAGGGGCAGAGAGAGAGGGAGACACAGAATCGGAAGCAGGCTCCAGGCTCTGAGCCATCAGTCCAGAGCCCGACGCGGGGCTCGAACTCACGGACCGCGAGATCGTGACCTGAGCTGAAGTCGGACGCTTAACCGACTGAGCCACCCAGGCGCCCCAAGAGCAAGTATCTTTCTTAACTGTTTGATTCCTTTCTCAACACTACAGGCTATCAAATCAAAATAACTTCCTTGATTCCAAGGCTTTAGGCTTTCTACTCCTTATCTAAATGTCCATGCCCTAAATTCTTCACTATTGTTAAAAGGGTTCTCAATTATCCCACCTGCACTTCCTACCTGCCACTCAATCATGCACAATTTTCTCCAAGTGGAACAACTATTTCTAGGCAAAAAAATTCCACGCCAAGCTCCACTCCTCTTCCCAAAGGCCTTCCCAGGGCAGTATTATCCATATTGTGCTACTTTAGTTATCCTTGCTTGGTGTAACAGATTAACTAGTACTTGTTCTGTCATTTATAATCATATTCATGTCCCTAATTATGTGTCTATGTATGCATATATATTATACATGTATGTTAAATGTTAGGGTTCTCTTTTAAAATCAAGGACCATTAATTAGCTCGCAAGATACGCACACATAAGAAGAAATTTGATTCAGTAATGTGGTCTTCAGCATAGTACATACTAGTGGCAGGACAGGACAGTTGTAAACAGCACAGACTCTAAAGGCAGACTACCTGGGTTCATAATCCTGGTCTTGGTACCCAGTGGTCTTAGTACCCTTTGACAACTTACTCAACATCTATACCTATCCGTTTCATAATTTGGAGTTACTATAAAAATTACAGGAGTTAATATACATAAAATTCTTTAAAGCATCTGGCACATACACTCAATACAATTATCTATTATTATTACAATGTTGTCTTAGCACACAGATTTCTACAACAAATCATAAGCTGGATGGCTTATCAACAAATGAAATGTTATTTCTCACAGTTTTAGAGGCAGGGAGCCCAAGATCATGGTGCCAGCATGGTCAGGTTCTGGTGAGAGCCCTCTTCCAGGTATTCTCATGGGTATTCCCACATGGTACAGACAGCTGGCTAGCTCTTTGGCCTATTCATGTAAAGGCACGAATCCCATTCATGACGGCTTCATCCTTTTGACCTAATTACCTCCCAAAGGGCCCACCTCCAAATACCATCACACTGGAATAAGGCAGGGTTTCAAACATATGAATTTGGGGGGTTTTTGGTTGTTTTTTTTTTTTATTTTTTTTTAACGTTTATTCATTTTTGAGAGACAGAGAGAGACAGAGCGGGGAAGGGGCAGAGAGAGAGAGGGAGACACAGAATCTGAAGCAGGCTCCAGGCTCCGAGCTGTCAGCACAGAGCCTGATGCGGGGCTTGAACTCACGAACTGCGAGATCACGACCTGAGCCGAAGTCAGACACTTAAACGACTGAGCCACCCAGGCACCCCAAACATATGAATTTTGGAGGAACACAAACATTCAGTTCATAGCAGCTGTCAAGACTTCTATCTTCTTACTTTATAACTGAGGATACTGAAGCTCAAAAAATGTCTAACAATTTGCCAAAAGTCACAAGAACAAGTAAATTGTAAAGCCAGAAGAGAAACACAGGACTCCTAGTAAAGGTGCCCATTCATTTCACCATGCTAAATTTTATTCAATATATTTTTAAGGTCTACAGGTCCATTTTATGATAAAAGTGGTAAGAAAATGGAAGAAATAAGAAAAAGGAAAATGAGAGACATTTATACTCAAGAATTAAGAAAAGAAGAAAGGGACACTGTAATGATCAGGCCAGAACATGGGCTTCTGTTCAAGTAAATAGAGGGACAGGGAGGTGGTCCAGAGAACTGAGTTAAGAATATTAGGCTGGAAATAATGATCATGCTTCATTTTTCATTTAGGACATAAAGACATTGTTACTTGCATTTTTAAAAATTCTTTCTCTTCAGCAGTTTAGAAAGCCAATTCTGTTCCACTACAAGCTCATCTCTTCAAAAATGTGTGAAATATTTTGATTTTTCACATAGAATTCTGATGTTTACACATGGAAAAAAATAACAAATTTCAGAAATTTAATAAGAATCTTTGAGGGATGTCAACATATTTGCCATCAACATTTTAAAATCTTTTAAAGATTTAGAGGTGTCCAACTGGCTCAGCTGGTAGAGCATGTGACTCTTGATCTTGGAGTGCTGACTTTGAGCCCCATACTAGGTGCAGAGATTACTTAAAAAAATAAAAATAAATAAAATCTTTTAAAAGTTTCAACTTATGGGTCATGTTTAGTTTTTGAGAAAACTTTAAATACATGAAAATCACATTCAGAACCATCACTATTTGACTGTCTTACACATTTCCTTAGATAAGACCCAACGGTCATTTAAAATACAAACTCTGTTCTAATGAAAATATTACTACCCCTCTACTCCCAAGAAAACCTCTAAATGAAAAATATAGACATAACCAGCTTGTCAAAGCAATAAATTTTGTTTTGAAAGATTATCGTTTAGAGAATTTGTTAAACAACATCTGTCTCCCTGATTATATGTACTCTGCTTACAGCTAGAATTTTCTATATAGTTTCTCTCTTATGGTAGCAACCAATACACAGCTCAGGCCAAAATAATTATCAACAGTACTAGCCAAAAGGCTCTGGTACTGGATATTTTATGGGACTATACTACAAAGATAAGTTGTTGAAGTTTTTACACACATTTTAGCTTAAAATGAAAATAAAAAGATAAACATCAGAAAATATGTCCAAAATTCAAGAACACATGCTTTGTATGTAAAACATACTTCTGTAATCTGAATCCTTTATTTCTATAAACTTCCACTGTAAACTGGACAATATGGTCTTCAGAAAAAAAAAAAAGGACTCTCAGAGTGATTGCTCTAAGAACTATGAAACAAGAATAAAATTTAAAGCTGATACCCAAAAGAAATGCACAGTTGTCAACCCAACTATCAATTCAAATTTCCAAAAATAATTCAAGTTCTAGGCACTGCAGAAAAAGAACAAATGGTTGAGAAGACCACAATTCCTCAACCCTCCAAGATATGCATCCCTGCTGATGCTCTGGGTTAACAATGTGGATACCTCTCTCCTTCCTTCACATTCTGGCAAGAGATGCTAAAAATTTTGTGCTCCACGTTCTCACACAATTAAAGTCCATGTGCTAAGTCTCTTCTAAAAGGCGGAAGTGGGAGGGCAGGAACTGAGGTTGGTTCCCTCTCAAATCATTACATGCATAGTTCATCAGCATCTCAATCTTAAAACTGTTAACAGAAGACCATCCCACCAATATGAAACTTTAATTTCTTAAACTTTGGTATGTACAAAACCAAAAAGTGGGCCTAAGAGTTCACCTCTAATTCCATATAGCTTGGTAACTGGAGTATCGAATTCCTTCTGCTGGCTCCATAAATCTGCCTCACTAAATCCCATTGCACCTATACTTCATGAGCTCGCCTGATCCCAACTTAAACCCTCAGCTTAATTAAGGTCCTTATCTTTAAGATTGAAAAGTTTTATCTCTCTACCAGGAAGGGGCATAAAACAAATTTATCTGACCAAACAATTACCCAGTTTCCTTTATCTTATCTTATTCCCTTTGCCCTGATTTATTCTGAAAACACTTACTGATACTTATAAGCTGTGAAAAATACTAACACTGGAGATACAAATATATTTTCTCTGCTCTTAAGGGATCACAGTCCAGGGAAGGAGACAAATATAGAAACAAATAATTTCTACCAAGTATGAGAAATTCTATAAAACAACTTTGTAAAAGTTCTACAAGAACACAACGAATTGAGGAAAGGTTTCACAATGCAGTTAACATCTGAAATGAGTCAAAGAATAGTAGGGTAGAATGGGGTCTGTATGTGTTTTAGCTGAGATGGAAATACAGAATGAGGAAAGCTGAAAGGTAAAGTTAATGTCTGATGATAGCCAAAGTGCTGACTAAAAGTATGTTACAATAAGTATCCTAGGATATCAACTAGAGCTCCTTTTCTCTTTCGTTCTTGCAAATTCATTCTAACCATAAATTCCCAAGAATGATCTTACAAACAACACAGAGGCACAGATTTTGTACACAAAATAATTATTCCATGGTTGGAAGCAGGAAAAACCATTTTGAAAGCCATCAGGAAAATTCAATGTAATCAGACTGATTCTCTGCAGTGAAAAGGAACAGCTCTGTTACATAAAACCAGTCCTCGGTGTTGGAGATACAGAAGAAAGAATACCAAATTACAATTCAAGAGACCTGGACTCAAGTCTATGGGAACAGTTATGCCATAATTACGAAACAAACCTTTTACTTAATTCCTAAACTGCCTACCTCACTCAAAGAGTTATGAAGATCAAATAAAATGAGTCTGAAAGTGCTCTGTAAAAACAGAAATGCTATACAAATAAAATACTACCTTCATTAAGGTTGTAGTTGCTATATAGGAAATGAACTTTAAAAAGCTGTACTGCTGACATAAACCCTGCCATATTCAATTTGTGATAAAGAGCGTTTTACCCGTTCTACAGATCGTGCTCTCTTCTTTGGCCGAGTAGGCAGTGCATCTTCCTTCGGATTGGTGTCTATTGCCCAGTAGGACCCCTAAAGAAAAAGAAAGAAATATTAACAGTATATCACAGCAACTCTATAAGGTTAAAAATGGATTTTTACAATCTTCTGCTCCAGAAGCAAATATTTTGCAGATACAACAGTGGAAAAGTAGCATGAGAAGAAATACTAGCTTTGCACTGAGAAAAATAAGGTTTACATGAGAAAAAAGGTCCATTTACAACTAGATTATTAAAGAGGAAAAAAAAAATCACAATCTGAAGTAGTTAAGTCCAAGAACTTCTGCCACAGCCAAAGAACAAATGAACACACTTTTTAAATATATACTAATTCTTTGGACACATATGATAATTACAACAGCATATGACATTCAAGTCTGGGGAGAGTTTTATATATATAAAGATACTACAGTTTCCATACTCTAGGACCTCACAAATCTAAATGGTAAATGAAACCATTTATATAAAGACAAACTGCTTGAACACATTTTATATAATAAATGCATCCTGGAGAGCAATGGTCTGTACATAAATCTTTTATTGCTTATTCTGTTAAAGCTTTTTAATTATTTATCCTCTCTTAGATACAAATTCTCAAGACCACTCATTTGAACATACATATTTAGCACCTACTGTGTTCCAGGCACTCAAGAATTGGGACTCCCTCAAAAAATATTTGAAAAGTATAGATCATGAAGAAACCAAAGCTCAAAAAGAGAAGTGGTTTGTTCAACCAAGGGTATGAGAACCGGGACCAGAACCAAGGCGTGCTTCCTTTCTCCCTCAGTTAACTTGTTTATACACACACACGCACACACACGGGAGGAGGGCAAGGAATGAGGGAGAAAGTAAAAGGAAGGGAGGGAGATATGCATTTCAGAAACAGAAATACAATGCACATCCCAGTTTTATAATTTTACAATTAATCCAGTGTTAAAAGTTTAATCTTTGCCTCTATTACTTCATTAACATTCTCAGGCTGTTTTTTCAGGCAGTATTTGACAATGAGGGGAAATATAGCTCTCATCTAACAATCCTCATTCTTTGTGTCCAACATGAATTATCTGCTTATCGTCTTTTAAGCATACGTACCATGTTCTTTCACACAGCTTTGCCTACCCTACATGCTGATCTCAGTACCACTGACAAACTCACATTCTACCTTCAAAACCCGGCTCAGATCCCATCTAAAGGAATCCTTCCTCTGATCCTCCTACTAAATTCATCACTCTCTCCCTCTGTAAGATCTCCACACATTTTATACATTTAGACCACTGACTGCACTTTACATTATAAGCTTATTTATAGGTCTGTATCCTTTCTGGGCTGAGTTCCTTAACGGTAGAAACTCATTTCTATATCCACTGCGCCAGGTACAATGTCAAATACATAGTAAGTACTCAATAAACATTTTTTGAAAAACGAAGAAGAGCATTTGAACAGTGCCAACAATTTTAAGAGTACAGGGTATGATACCAGGTCTTCCCAGGTCCTAGTCTATAAAGGTACCTCAACTTAGCACTCATTTCATCACCCAGCCATTACTGGAGGATTCATCTCTATCTTTTCAAAGTAGTCACTGTGGTTTCAGCTAATGAATCTAGCAGACCTGATATAAACTTGCCAAGAACCATGTAAAATGTAGACACTACAGAAATTAAGCACTAAAAATGAAAACAATGATTTTTGAGTAGGTTCAGCTAGCAAGTTGCAAAATAAAGAAGGAAAAAAGTTTTATATTCCGTTGTTATAGAAGCTGAAAATTAAAGCAGGAAGACAAATACCAACACTTGTTGAACAATAGTTTAATGTTCATGGAAATGACAAATTCCAGTGTTTCATGCTGTTTTCATGGTGTACACTTGTGTGTTAATCTGGGGAAACGGTTCACTGTCCAAACTTCAGACTTATTAAACATTTTAATAAAACTATTTTTAAAAGTATCTATTCTTCCACACAAAATATGATGGGTGTAGCTTATCACAAAGAAAAAAATTGTTCATACGCCTAACTATTTAGGATATAGTCACAAAACCCTGAATGCCTAAATGCAAACACAAACCGTTGAAATTCACAAAAGAAATTGTAAAATCATCCACCTTAGGTAGCTCTTGCTAACCTACTGACTGAATTTCATCTGCAAAATCACAGGTTTGGATTAAATGACCTTAAAATTTCCCTTCACAAATGAAAACCACAAGATACCACTTCACACCTATTAGGATGTCTATTATCAATCAATAAATAATAAATAAATAAAATAAAATAAAATAAAATGTGCTGGCAAGGAAGTGGACACACTAACAGAATGCAAAATGGTGCAGTCACTGTGGAAAATGAGTGGCAGATTATCAAAAAATTAAACACAGAATTACTATGTGATCCATCAATTTCACTTCAAGGTATATATCCACAAGAATCAAAAACAAGGACTTGAACAGATATTCATATCCTCATGTTCACAGCAGTATCATTCACAATAGTTAAAAGGTAAAAGCAACCCAAATGTCCATCAATAGATAGATAATATGTGGTGTAAACACACACACACACACACACACATATACACACACAATGGAATGTTATTCAGTGTTTAAAAGGAAGGCAATTCTGTCATATATGCGATAACATGAGTGAACCATTATGACATCATGCTAGGTGAAGTAAATCACAAAAAGACATGGTGTAATTCCACTTACATAAAGTACCAAGAATAGTCAAAATCACAGACACAGAAAGTAGAATGGTGGCTGCCATGGGCTGGGGGATGGGAAGAGGAAGAATTACTATTTAGTGGGTGTAGTTTCAATCTGGGAAGTGAAGGAGTTCTGGAAATAGATGGTGGCGATGGTTGTACAACAATGTAAATATGCTTAATGCCACTGAACTATACACTTACATGGTTACAATGATAAATTTTATGTTCTATATCATACCACAAAAGGTCCCTTTCAGCTACCTTTAAAAAGCAGTTATCTTTGTTCTTCCTTAATAATATTTCTCACAGAAACTGAGCTGCCCAAATATAACCTATCTACAAACACACATTTCATCTAACTTCTTCCCAGAGTAAGGCCTACTACTCTAGGCTCATGTGCAACAAGTAGGAAACAACAGTTTATTGTTGTGATTTTATTTTTAAAACCAACTTCATTGGAGTATATATATTTTTAAATGAAGTACACCCATTTGAAATATACAGTTCAAGGAGTTCTGACAAACGTATACACTCATGCAATACCAAAATCAAGATACAGAACATTTCCATCACCCCAAAAGGATCCTTTTTGTGACTCAGCAAGCAATTCCCTTTCCTTTGCCCCCACCTCCATCCCATACAACCATTGATCAGCTTCCATTATAAATTATTCACCCTTTTCTAAAATTTCACATAAATGGAATCAACCTGTCAAACTATTTTCCACACTGACTAGCAATGCATGAGTTCAGCTGCTCTATGTCCTAACCAACACTTAGTATTTTAAGTCTTCAAGGACAAACAATATAGTGGAAGTTGTCATTGTAACTCAGTGATTTTTATGTGTGCTTCCTGAATGAATAATGATAGTAGGCAGCATCTTTGCATGTGCTTGCCATCCATGTATCATTTTGCAAAGTGTTGAAAACTTTTGCCCATGTTTTATTTGGATTATAAGACTTTGGGTTATTTGTATTCCAAGAATTTTTTAATATTTTTTGAGTAACAAAAGAGATATAAATAGATAGAAAGATAGATAGATATAGATATAGATAGATAATGTATAATAAATATTTTCTCTCAGTCTGTGGTTATCTCTTCATTTTTATTACAGCATCACCTAAGGAGCAAAAATCTTAAATTCAACAAGTCCCAATTATCAATTTTCATTTTGTGGTCTGTGCTGTTTGTCTAGCTTAAAAAAATACATTTGCCTACTCCAACATGGCAAATATTTTCCTCCATTTTCTTCTAGATGTTTTATAAAATAGTCTTAATTTTTATGCTAAGGTATCTCATCCACTTAAGGTTAACTGCGTAAGTCTGAGATAAGGATCAATATAAATTGAGTCTATTTCTGAACTCTATTCTATTCCATTGATCTACATGTCTATCCTTATACCAATACCACTGTGTCTTAATTATTGTAGCTATGTAGAAAGTCTTGAAATCAGGCACTACAAGTCCCACAACTTCATGTTTTGTTTTGTTTTTCAAAACTGTTTGCTTATTCTAGGTCCTTTGCATTTCCTTGCAAAGCTTGTTGGTGGGGTGGGGTGGGGAAGGGAAGGGGAAGGGAGGGGAGGGGAGGGGAAGAAAAGTATGCTAGGATTTTTATTGGGATTGCATTAATGTTATAAATCAATTTGGGGAAACTGACATCTAACAGTGAGTCCTCTATTCCACAAACATGCTGTATCTCTCCATTTACTTAGGTCTTTTATTTCTCTTGGTAATGTTTTACAGTTTTGAGTAAACAGGTCTATATTTATTTTGTTAAAATACATCCCTCAAGTATTTCATTATTTTGCTACTGTAAATGGAATTGCTTCTGTTAACTTGCAGTCATTCCTCAGTAATATAAAGAAATTATACTGACCTTGTATCTTCTGACTTTGCTAAACTCACTTATTAGTTCTAGGGGCTTTCCCATAGATTAGGATTTTCTATATATGCAATAATGTTGCTTCCAAATAAAGACAGTTTCACTTACTATTTTTCAATATGGATGTCTTTTCTTTTTCCTGCCTTACTCCATTGGCTTGGACCTCTAATAGAATGTTGCACAACAGTGGATACAAACATCTTTGTTCTTAATCTCAGAGAGAAAGCATTCAGTTTCTCATCATTAAATATGATGCAAATTGTTAAGTTTTTGATAGGTTTCTTTAATCAAATTAAGGAAATACCCTTTTATTCCTAGTTTGCTGAATGAGTGCCAAAACTTTTCTACACTTAAGATGATATGATTTTTCTGTTTTCTTCTACTACATGGTGAGTTACATCAATTAGTTTTCCAATTTTAACCTGCATCGCATTCCTGGGACAAATCCCACTTGATCATGATGTATTCTTTTTATGTATCAATAAATTTAGTTCGGTGCTATTTTATTAAAGATTTTTGAGTAGTCTATTTTCACAAAGGATATTGGTCTGTAGTTTTCTTATTGTTTCTTTGCCTGACTTTGGTATCATGGTGATGCTGAACTCATGAAATGAGCTGTAAACTGCTACTTCATCCACTATTTTTTTAAAAGTTTCTGGAAGACTGGCATCACTATTTCCTCAAGTATTTCAGCTTCTGGTTTCGTTGCTTTTGTTTGTCCATTTTCTATTTTATTTATTTCTAATTTTACCTTTATTGTTTCCTTCCACTTACTTTGGGTTGAATTTGCTCTTTATTTTCCTAACTTCTTAAGGTAAATGCTTACATAACTGATTTCAGACCCTTCTGATTTTTCTAATTTAAAGTTTTAAGCTTCTTTCTCAACATGCATTGGCTGTATGTCACAAATTTTTATATATTCTGCTCTCATTATCATACAGTTCAAAATACTTTCTAATATCCCTTATGATTTTTGTTGTTGACCCAGAGGTACTTTAGAAATGTATCATTTAGGGGCGCCTGGGTGGCTCAGTCAGTCGGTTGAGCGTCCGACTTCGGCTCAGGTCATGATATCTCACAGCTCGTGAGTTTGAGCCCCGCGTCGGGCTGTGCTGACAGCTCAGAGCCTGGAGCCTGCTTCAGATTCTGTGTCTCCCTCTCTCTCTGCCCCTAATCCATTCGCATTCTGTCTCTGTCTCTCTCAAAAAATAAATAAACATTAAAAAAAAAAAAAAAAAAGAAAGAAAGAAATGTATCAATTAGTTTCTAATTTGGGGTTTTTAAAATATATTTTTGTTACTGACTTCTAATTTAATTCTACCAGTCAAAAAATATATATGTAAATTTTCACCCTTTAGTTATGTACTGAAACTTGTTTTCGTGTTACTTTAGTGTCTGGGCATTGTGGACTGATGGGCAATGATGAAATAAGGAGATGCAATCATTTCAAGATTTAGGAAAAATAAGATCAATAAAATCCCATAATGCATGTTAGATTTATAAAGGAATCACATGGTAATTGCAAGAGAGAATAAGTTTTATTCACTTTTTTAAATACATAAATTTTCTATTTGTTCTTTAGAAAATTTCTAAGAAAGAATATAAGTCACAAAATAACCATCTTTATGAATCAAAACTGCTCAAAAGAGATACTCAAAAATTGAACCGGGTCCAATGGACTCTGATGAAGTACTGAGGATTAAATAAAACATATATAAAATATTTCCTCCTCCAGTATTTGACCACATATTGCTTCAAATTACTCTTCCAATATTCTTTCTCATCTCCTACAATTTCTATCAAACAGCAAACAAAAAAATATTTGGCAAATCTTAAATTTTAAGGGCTGAAAAGGACCTTTGAAATAATCTATTACAACTTTCATTTGATTGCTTGAAGAGAGCTGTGCCTGAGAGAGTTAAATAATTTGGCTGATCCTAAACTTTCATCTTTTCATTTAACATTTTATTTGTACTTTGCACCAAAAAAAGACAAAAGATTAATGATAACAGCCAAACTACATTTAGTAAGGCTTATCAGAAAGTAAATGCAAGAACAGCAAGCTATGCCTAGATATAACCTGAATATTATCTAACCCACCACTGGGAAAATGACACATGTTCAATCACCCAAACTGGTTAAACTTCTCAAACTATGGACAGACACAAGAAAGGTGAACAACCTTTCTCTTAATGACAGTTCATGAAGGGCTGATTGTGTATGTGCTAGTCACAACATTAGCACTAGGAATACAAATAAAAAAGTCAGTCTTCAGCTGTGGTGAAGGAGACGGAAAAGATATCTGTATTGTTAACTCTCACCACTTCCATGTTCTTGTTAAAAGTCATTTTCTCAATCAGCTTACCTTGCTTATTACTCTTTTGAAAATGGCAATGCATACTGAATCCACTTTATCCTACTGCATATTTTTCTACAGCATTTATAATTATCTAACATTCTATATAATTCTATATAATTTATGTATTTGTTTACTGTCATTCTCCCATAAGGCTGTAAGTTCCTCAGGGGCAAAGATTTTTGTTCAGTTTCCTGATGTATTCCAAATACATCAGAATAGTGACTAGCAAATAAAAGACAAGTAAATAATCAGCAAGTGCTAAGTGAGACAAGTGAGCTAAATCTCAGGCTGATCATCATCAGATGCGGCAGGAGGAAAAGGGAATAAAAAACAATTTTAGGCAGAGGAAAAGAGTGGAAATAGCATTTTTAACCTGGCATTCATGAACTCCGCAAGGGTCTATGCACAGGATTCAGGGACATTATGAAATTGGGTAAGGAGAAAATGCTGAAAATTCAGCATGTCCTTCCATTACAAATGTAAGGAACAAATGACAAATCGATTTGATTCCTGTCACGTTAATAGTTTTTGTCTCAAAAGGTCAGTCATTACTACTCATTATTCATTTCCACTTTTGTTATTTAATAGGCTACCACACTCAAAAATACTACTACTACTATGCTGCCACATTCAATTTTGTTATTTAGTGTTACTAAAGCAGCATGTAGATTACTGAATCATGAATTTGTTATAATATTTTTATAACAATTTTAATATAACTGTTTATCTTTTGCATCCTGATTATTCTGGCTTAAGTAAAATATTATTCTGGGGAGCGTGGGTGGCTCAGTTGGTTGAGAGTCTGACTCTTGATTTCGACTCAGGTCATAATCCCAAGGCTGTGGGACCGAGCCTTGTGTCGGACTCCGCACTGAGCGTGGAGCCTGTTTGGGATTCTGTCTCTCTCCCCTCTGCCTGTAATCCCCAACTCATGCAAAATAAAAAATAAAAATGAAGTTAAATTAAATTAAATTTAATTTAATTTAAATTTAAATATTATTCCGAGAGGGGTTCCCAGGCTTCAACAGAACTGCCAAATTCTGGTGCTAAAGTCACACAGATCTATGAGACAATAATAAATTAAATAGGACTAGGTTTAAAAAAAAAAAAAAAAAAAAAGGCAAGAAAGGAGTCCAGATAGCTAAAGAGAATTTTTTTCTTTTTTTAGTTTTTCTTTTGCTTTACATGAATGCTGTTTATTTCCTTCAATATTTTAGGTGGCATGCTGATTCTAAGTTTTTTTGTAATTATTAATTCATAAATCCTGAAAATTCATTAAAAATGTATTATTGATACTAACAATCCAAAATTCAAAGTCTTAAGAACCTTTACGGTACTTATTTTTAACTTCTCTATAAGCTATCACAACTAGGAAAAGTTGTGCTAATACACAATTAATAATCACTTTTTTATGTAGCAAAAAGCTTTACACAGTGAAGACTGGCCAACAACTCTCAAGAAATCTTTATCTCTGAACCTAATATACTGTATGAAATTATCTTTATAAGTGATTTCCTCCCTAGACCAGAAGTCTTAATGGCAGTGATCTCTTAGTCATCCTTGTATCTCCAGAGCCAAGCTTAATAACTAGCATAAGTTATAATTTAATAAATGATTACCAAGCTTAACTCCAATAAATGTCTTATTTGAAGATACACTAAAATTATTAAAATAGTTAAAATATTCAGAACTTCCAGAGGTTCATGGGACTATAGATACTGCTGCTCTACTTGTTTTTATACATACCCAGTATTTTATTCAAGTTAAAAGGAATAAAGGATGTAATAAAGGATGTAAAAATATATTGTGCTCAAGGACTGGAAGATTTAATATTGTTAAGATGGCAATACACCCCAAATTGATCTCTAATTCAATGCAATTCCTATCAAAATCACAGTTTATTTGTAGAAATTAACAAGCTGACCCTAAAATAAATATGTATTTGACCTAGAATAGTCAAAACAATCTTGAAAACGAAGAAAAAAGTTGGAAGATTCACATCTCCTAATTTTAAAAGTATGAAATTATAGTAATCCGAATTAAGAGTCTAGAAATAAACCTGTATATTTACAGCCAAAGGATTTTTCCACAGAATACTGAGATAAAACAATGGGGAAAGAACAGTCTTTTCAACAAATGGTGCTGGGAAAACTGGATATCCACATGCAAAAGTATGAAACTGGGCCTCTTCACAGCATACAAAAAATTTACCCAAAATGGATCAGGGACCTAAATGTAAGAACTGAAAGTATATAACTCTTAAAAAAGAAATATAAATCCTCATTACCTGGGATTAGTCAATGACTTTTTAGATATGACACGAAAAGCACAACAACCAAAGAAAAATTGATAAATTTATCAAAATTTAAAGTCTGTGTTTTATCAATAGACACTATCAAGACAGTGAAAACACACCTGCACAATGGAAGGAAACCTGCAACAAACATATGATACCGGACTTGTACCTAAAATAGATAAAGTTAAAACTCACTAATCAAAAGACAACCTGATTAAAAAATGGCCACAGGATCTGAATAGACACTTCTCCAAAAGAAATATATGAATGGCCAATACACACATGAAAAAATGAACCTCATCCATTTACCGTTAGAGCAATGCAATCAAACCCATAAGAGAATGAGATACCACTTCATACCCACTGGGATGGCTGTAATCAAAAAGGCATAATCAAAAGGGTTGGCAAGGGTATGAAAAAACTGGAAGCCTCATAACTGTGAAAATGTAAAATGGCATATAGTTCCTACAGAAAAGTATGGCAGTTCCTCAAAAGATTAAACATATGACCCAGCAATCCCATTTCTAGAAAAATGAAAACATTATGTTCATACAAAAGCTTGTACAAAAATGATCATAGCATTTTTCATAATAACCAAAGTAGAAACAACCCAAATGTCCATCAACTGATGAACAGATAAATAATTGTGATATGTTCATACATATCACAGAGTATGATTTAGGCACAAAAAAGGGATGAAATACTGCTACATGCTTCAATATAGATGACCCTGAAAATCTTACGCTAAATGAAAGAAGCCAGACACAAAAGGCCACATACAATGAGTCTATTCACATAAAATGTCCAAACTGGCAAATCCATAGAGATGGAGAGTAAAGGCAGAATGAAGGATGACTACTAATGACTACTGAAGGGTTTCTTTTTGGGGTGATAAAATAAAAACGTCCTGAAATTAGATAGTGGTGATGGTCCCACAACTTTGCAAATATACTAAAAACCACTGAATCATATGCCTTTAAACGCTAAATCTTATAGCATGTGAATTAGATCTCAATAAAAAATATTTAAGAAAAAATAAGAATCAAGAGCTCTAATCTAATAAAGTGATATGCTTAACAGTCAAAAGTCACTTTTCACAAAACCAAGTCAGTAGTATTGCCCAGAGAGAACTCAAATCTCTTGATTTCTTTGGACCATGTCAGTCTTTGATACAAGTTCTAACTAGTCATTAATGTCAGAGAAAGTCAAGCAGTTCATCTACTTGAAGAATAAGAACTCCAAAGATTCTCTCAAACTCGTATTAGTAAACTAATGTTGAGAAATGAAATAAATTGTCTTGACGCTGCCTTACTGATCAAGAGTAAAAGAAGAAATAAAGTGACAACTTCTAAACATCTAAAAACCATCCTTAATTTAAAATACCAAGAGAATTAATGCATAATTAGAAAAGTTTCCTTAAGAAACATACAACAGCCACTTCTTGGTTAACTAGGAAAAGATAAATATCATTCTTGTGATAAATGTTTATTAAACAGCCACTATGTACAGATAAAATGCTAGGTGCTATGGGGGTATGAAGATGTCAAGTACAAAGACCCAATCCCCAAACCTTATCAACAAAAAACTCACAACAGAGTATAACAGATAAAAATACAGATAGCTACCATCGTTCAAGAACTATAATAGTGGTATGCTCAAAGAGCTATGGTAATAAAAAGAAGAGAGGTGAAAATAAACAGAAAGGAAGAAAAGTTGTTACAGGGAGAATAAAGACTGTTACCCACTGTTCAGAGTAATGCGGACATTTCAGTTGGCCACCAAAGGATGAAGAAGATGGAAAGAAAGACTATTTTAAACACAATGAAGATAGGAAAATACCTTCAGAAATAAAAAGATATAAAACTGCATCATAAATGGAAGAAAAATAATGCAGTATAGCCTGAATATAACTTTAGGGGCATGAAGCGGGGGGCTGGAGTTGAAAATATGGCAATAGAGACATGTTTGTGGTTTTACTTGCATATCATAGCTAAAGGTAGCATTGCAGAAGATAGAGCAGAGGGAAACAGATTAGAGGAAGGAGACCAGTTGGAAGTAACACAGTAATATAACTTATCATTAAAATAACTTTATTTCTTAAAATTCTCATTTCTTGTAATAACTTTGTTTTAAACATAAAAACCCAGGATCCAGGGGCACCTGGGTGACTCAGTTGGTTAAGCGTCCAGCTCTTGATTTTGGCTTGGGTCATGACCCCAGGGTTGTGGGATCAAGACCCATGTTGGGCTCCATTCTGAGTGTGGAGCCTACCTGGGACTCTCTCTGTCCCTCTCCCCAACTTGTGTGCATGCTCACTCGATCTCTCTCTCTCTCTCTCTCAAAAACACAAAACAAAACAACTCTTTAAAAACCCAGGATCTGAAAACATCAAAGATGTAAGAAATCAGATGAAAGAATAAACTAGGTTCATGAGCTTCCTAAACCCTGTACAGATCAGGGCAGTACTACATATCTTCTTACTATAAAAATGAAAAAAAAAAAAACAAAAAACACAATGAAGCAGAAGCTCCTGGGCATGTCTCAGGTCCAGGAACTGGCTGGGACAAACAAAAAAGCCCTAACGTCCCAGCATCAAAGCATTTGATTAAACTAATTTCACCAATTATCTGTGAACATACCCAAAAAAGACCAATGGAAATTCTAGATTTAAAAATCCAGTAACCGGAATAAAAAGTTCACCAGACAGGTTTAACAGGACAAAGTGAAAGAGAAATCCTGAAGATAGATCAGTAAAAGTGATCTAATATGAGGAATAAAAAGAAAAAAAGAACAAGTGAAAATAAAGCCTCAGTGACCTATGAAATGATGTCAGTCATTTCTGGGGAGGGGCAGAGAAAAGAAAGGAGTTGAGAGAATCCCAAACAGACTCTGCACTATCTGTGCAGAGCCCCATGTGGGGCTCAAACTTATGAAACATGAGATCATGACCTGAGCCGAAATTAAGAGTCAGATGCTTAAATGACTGAGCCACCCAGGTGCCCCAAACAGTCTATATTTTATTTTACTTTATTTTAAGTCTGTATTTTAACTGGACTAGAAGAAAAGAAAACAGGGCCCTATTTTTTTGAAAAAACTAATGACCCAAATATCCCAAATTTAGATGAAAACCTCTCTTTGTAGATCCTAGAAGATAAGCAAATCCCATGCAGAATAAATACAAAGAAAATTACACTGGGGCACAAACTCCTTCAATCTAAAAATAGAGAAAAATCTTGGAAACCACAAAAGACAGAGAGGGGAGAGCAAGGGGGCACATTACCACAGCCCCCCTTATCTACAGGAAATACATTCTAAGACCTCCAAAGCGGATGTCTGAAACTGGATAGCATCAAACCCTATTCATACTATGTTTTTTCCTATACGCACATACCGATGATAAAGCTTAATTTAAAAATTAGGCACAATAAAAAATAAAAATAATAATCAGGTACCATAAAAGATTAACAACAATAATAAAGTAGAACAATTATAACATACTATAATAAAAGTTATATGAATGTGGTCTCTCTCTCAACATATCTTATTGTGCCATACTCACCCTTCTTCCTGCGATGATGTGAGATGATAAAATGCCTATATGATGAGATGAAGTGAGGTGAATGACGTAAGCATTGTGACACAGCATGAGGCTACCACTGACCTTCTGACGATACGTCAGAAGGAGGATCATCTGCTTCAGGAACACAGCTGACCACGGGTAACTGAAACTGCTGAAAGCAAATCCATGGATAAGATGGGTCTACTACAGGTACAGGGGAATAAAAATACAAATGACACCTGACTTTTCACCAGAAATAAGGGAGGCTAAGTACAACAGAACATCTGAAAGGTGGGGGAAACCCTGCAAACTGAAGATTCCACATCCAGAAAAAGGATTCAGAGGATGAAATAAAGATCTTTTCAGATAAATAAGAGCCAATAAAATGTGTTTTCTGCAGACGTGCACTATAAAAAATGCCCAAGGATGGTATTAGGCTAAAGGGGAAAGAGATCAGCTTGAAACTTGGATTTACAGAAAAGAACATCAGAGAAGGTAAATAATTAGGAAAATATTTTCTGCAACATGATTTCCTTAAAACACAGCTATCTAAAGCAAATAAAACAATCCTAAGGTGAGACTTGTGTCGTAAGTAAAAGTATAAGCTATGACAGCACAAAGAAAGCAAAAGATAAATAAATAGAACTGTACTGTTCTAAGGTTATTGGATTTGTCAAGTGGGTGGGAAAAGGTAAGTAGTAAACGTTATGAAGTATGAAATATGAAGTGAAAGGTGGTATATTACCTCTAGACTTTGGTAAGTTAGTATGACACATTTAGCTCTAGCATGACTAACAAAAAATAAAAAGAGCACAGTTAAGTCAATAAAGGAGATAAAAGAGAGTACTTTAAACTAGTTGATTAATCCCAAAGGTTGCAGAAATGAAGCAACAAAGAAACAAAAGAAAAACAAATTGCAACCATATGAATAATCATATTAAACATGGACTAAGCACCCCAACTAGAAGGCAGAGATTGTTAGACTGGATTTAAAAGGCAAGAGCCAATAACTACATGCTGTTTATAAGAGACATACTTTAAATACAAAAGCATGTATAGGCCAACAGCAAAATACTAGAAAATATATACCGTAAAGCTACATAAGAAAACTGTAGTGGTTATATTAGGATAAGAAAAAGTAAGCTTCAAAACAAAGAGTATTTTAAGAACATTTCATAAAGATAAAAGACAAATCAACAGGAAGATTAAACACATCACACACAAATATTAATTTCAAATGAGTTACAGACCTAAAAGTTAACTCTAAAACCATAAAATCTGGGGTGCCTGGCTGGCTCAGTCGGTAGAGCAGGCAAATCTTGATCTCAGAGTCCTGAGTTCAAGTCCCACGCTGGGCATAGAGATTACTTTATAAAATTTAAAAAATTAAAATTAAAATTAAAAAAATGTAAGATCTACAGAAGAAAATAGAGGATAATATCATTATGGCCTTGGCTGATTTCCTCAACGCAAAAGTCACTGATCATTAAATTAAAAATTGGTAAATTAGACTTCATCAAAAGCCAAAATGTCTACTCGTTTAAAGACACTATTATATGGCCAAAATGAAGAAATCAGGAGACTATAGATGCTGGAGAGGATGTGGAGAAACAGGAACCCTCTTGCACTGTTGGTGGGAATGCAAATTGGTGCAGCCGCTCTGGAAAGCAGTGTGGAGGTTCCTCAGAAAATTAAAAATAGACCTACCCTATGACCCAGCAATAGCACTGCTAGGAATTTATCCAAGGGATACAGGAGTACTGATGCATAGGGGCACCTGTACCCCAATGTTTATAGCGGCACTCTCAACAATAGCCAAATTATGGAAAGAGCCTAAATGTCCATCAACTGATGAATGGATAAAGAAATTGTGGTTTATATACACAATGGAATACTACGTGGCAATGAGAAAAAATGAAATATGGCCTTTTGTAGCAACATGGATGGAACTGGAGAGTGTGATGCTAAGTGAAATAAGCCATACAGAGAAAGACAGATACCATATGGTTTCACTCTTATGTGGATCCTGAGAAACATAACAGAAACCCATGGGGGAGGGGAAGGAAAGAAAAGAAAAAAAAAAAAAAGAGGTTAGAGTGGGAGAGAGCCAAAGCATAAGAGACTGTTAAAAACTGAGAACAAACTGAGGGTTGATGGGGGGTGGGAGGGAGGGCAGGGTGGGTGATGGGTATTGAGGAGGGCACCTTTTGGGATGAGCACTGGGTGTTGTATGGAAACCAATTTGACAGTAAATTTCATATATTTAAAAAAAAACAAAAACAAAAACAAAAAATAAATAAATAAATAAATAAAAACAAAACAAAAAAAAATAAATAAAGACACTATTATAAAAACAAAGGCAAACCAGTCTGAAAAAATATTTACAAAATTTAAATCTAAGAAAAAACGTATCCAGAATACATTAAAAAACAACAAAACCCTCCTACAGCTCAGTAATAATGACAACCAAATTTTAAAAAGAAAAAAAAAGGGCAAAAGACTTTAAAGGAACCTTGAGAAGACAGAATATATAAATGACCTGTAGGCACATGGAAAGATGCTCAACATAAAACATTCAAAATAAAACCATAACAAGATACCACCTCATACCCCCCAACATGGCTAAACTAAAGAGATAGCTGACACCACCTGTTGACCAGGATGTGGAGCATCTGAAATTCTCATGCACTGCTATTGGGAATTTAAAATACACAACTACTACAGAAAAGGATTTGGCAGTTTCTTATGAAGTTACTCTTCCACCTGCCCTTTGACACAGAAATACTGTATTATTCTAGAGAAATGAAGGCACATGTCCACAGAAAACGTGTACAAGAATTTCTTAGTAGCCTGTTCTTAATAGTCCCAAAATGAAAACTACCCAAATGTCCATCAACAGATCCATGAATAAATGGAATACTACTTAGCAATAATAAACAAAAACTGACATATGCAATAGCATCACAGACATTACTGAAAGAAGTCAGACATAAACAGAAAATACAGTTGCCTTGAGAACATGCTTTGGGGCATGTTCATCAAAATTTAACTTTTGACTCTCCCATACCTTAACTAATAGCCTACTGTTGACCAGAAGAAGGCTTACTGATAACATAAACAGTTAATTAACACATTTTGTGTTATATGTATTATACGCTGTATTCTTACAATAGAGTAAGCTAGAGGAAAACAATGTTTAAAACAAATGTAAGAAAAACAAAATACACTTAAAGTACTTTATTTCTTGAAAAATTCCATGTATAAGTGGATCTGTGTTTTCAAGGATCAACTGTATACTGAATGATTTCATCTACGTGAAGTTCCATTATGTGACACTTACAAAAACTAATCTTCTATGGAAAACTCTACCATGGGCTTAAAGATCACCATCTAAAACTGGGGTTTATTGTAAAGATTGAGATAATACCTATAAGTAACTCCCTAATCTGTAAAGTAGTATACAGATGTAGAATCGTTATTAATTCATGTCAACAATTCTGGTACAGCAGGTTAATGTCCTCCTGAGGGAGAAAACTGCAATGTCTTAGTGTGCAAAATCCCAAAGATCACAAACTAGAATTGTACAGCTTTGAACACATCTTCCAAAAACAATCAACTGCCAACTTCAAGATATCCCACATGGGGTACCTGGCTGGCTCACTTGGAAAAGCGTGCAACTCTTGATCTCAGGGTTGTGAGTTCGAGTCCCAAGTTAGGTGTAGAGATCACTTAAAAAAAATCTTTTTGGGGTGCCTGGGTGGCTCAGTAGGTTGGGCGCTTGAACCCTGTGTCGAGTTCCGTGTTGACAGCTCAGAGCCTGGAACCTGCTTCGGATTCTGTGTCTCCCTCTCTCTCTGCCCCTCCCCCGCTCATGCTCTGTCTCTCTCTCTCTCTCTCTGTGTCTCTCTCTCTCTCTCTCTCAGAAATATGTAAACATTAAAACAATTTTTTTAATAAAATATTTTTTAATGCCATTATCTGATTAAATATAAACATAAGAAGTTACTATTTATTTCATACTCCTGGGGAAAACAGTCCCTATCATAAATTGCTAACCATTCCAAATGGCTAAATCTGTGAATTTTATGTTTTAACGAACCCTACTGCCAAGTATACATGGTTCGCTGGTAAAGTGAATCATCACAGACTATTCTCTGCTCATCCTCATCTCTCAATGCACATCATCAAGAGCCTCAGACACAATACTGGATGCTTTTTGTCCCTGACTTCTTTGGCTTTGTACTTCATATTTTGTCTCAATGTTTTATTTCTCTCCCAGTTTAGATTTGCAAATCAGTTTAAAAGTTTTGTTTTGTTTTGTTTACCTTCCAACATCTTAGGATGCTGGTAACTGCCTGGTAACTGCCCATAGTTCCATGGTACAGCAGTTGCATGTACCATACAGAGTGAACATACATCCCAGTTTGTCTTGGTTTATACCTGTTTCCTAAGCATAATTACGAATAGTGCCCCCCTTCATTCTTAGCAGTCTCTAGTTTGGACCAGAAGTTAAACAGTCATTCTACTCAGACCACAAAAACAGACTATAAGCAGTCGAATACACAGGAGGCACTCAAAGGCAGGTAGCGTGGCTAAATGAATATATGGACAAAAATTATCCTGATGCCAGCTCAGTTCCCTGGAATACTCTTGCTGAACAAGTGAAGGTTTTTATTACTTTTAAATATATTGATTATCAAATTGAGCTAAGTGTTGCTCAGGAAAGACTGTTAAGGAATTTACCCCTAATCACTGAATTAAAAATATATAATTAGCATATCAATTATAGTATATCCTTAAATGTTAAGGATACTTAAAAATAATATGCTCTAGTAAGTGATTAATAGTTGGCCATATCTTGTTTTTAAATCATCAGTGCCCTTAGTCCTTTTGGAAATTAATTTCTTAAGCTGGAAATAAATAAAGTTTACTGTATCACAACTGATTTGCAAGAGACAGAATGCTCACCTACATTTAATATAACCCACAAAGCAGTTTAGTATGACTATTATAGGTTATTAGTTTAGATTAATTCAACATTGTCCTGTATCTTAGTATTTGCCAAATTAATTATTGAATCTAAGCCTAAAAGAAAAGAATTTGATGGTCAAATGAAATTATGGCTGGCAACAACCCACATGTTCTTCAAATGGTGATTAAATGTGGTAAATCTAAACAATGGAATATATACAATAAAACAGAATGAACTGCTAATACAACAACATAGATGGAACTCAAATGCCTAATGCTAAGTGAAAGAAGCCAGACTCAAAAGGCTACCTACTTTATGAGTCTCACTTACATGAACTTCTGGAAAAGGCAAAATTACAGGGACAGAAAACAGATCAATAGTGACCTGGGAGTGGAGGAAAGGGCTGACTACCAACGGACAATAATATTCCACAGCTTGATGATAGTGTTGGTTAAATTGTATCCATTTGTCAAAACAACTAGAATTATACACCAAAAAGGAAATTTTACCATATATAATTTTTTAAATTAATTTGTTGGCAAAATACTATTTTTTAAAGTAGTTTAGATACAGAAAAGAAAACAGGAGGCCAGCAACAACAAAATGTTACCTCCCACCCTTAAAAAGAGAAGAGAGAATATGGTATGGTGCAAATAAAAGGCCACTCTAAACTGCCCTAAGTATACTGTCAAGGCTCTATGGCAGCACTTCTGTCGATTTCTGCAATGCGCTCTCTCTCTCTCTCCCTCTCTGAATATGACCCTCGTATCTCTTACTTCACTCAATCTTTCAAACCTCTTCAAATGCTGTGCTCACTCTGGGCTTTCTAATCGTGGTTTGTCTAATGAACAGTCTTACATTCATAATCCACCTTTGCCTTAAAATGCACTCATGGTACCAATCCTTTTTGTCATTCTTGGACCTCATAAGAGTACACTAGTCCCTCCCCTATCCCCAGTTTCACATTCTGCAGTTTGTCACAACTATGGTCCAGAAGCAGATGACCCTCCCTCTAACATCGTCAGAAGGACAAGAGTAGCCCAGTGCGACATACCACAATACCTACATCATTCACCTCTCTTCATCCCATCAGGCAGGCAGGCATTTTATCATCTCACAATCATCACAAAGGGGAATAGATGATAATAAGATATTTGTGGGGGGCATGACATTCACATAATTTTTATCATAGTATATTATAAAAATTGTTAATATTTTACCATTAGTTATTATTGTTAATCTCTTACTGTGCCTAATTTGTAAATTAAATTTTATCATAGGTATGTATGTATAGGAAAAAGACATAGTATAGAGCCTCTGTACTATCCACAGTTTCAGGCATCCACTGGGGGTCTTGGAATATATCCCCTGCAGATAAGGGGTGACTATTGTACTTACATTAATTCCCTTAACTCCTGATTCTATCCCAACTTTGTTCTCACTAGTCCCTCAGCTCAACTTGATCATGTCCTGTTCTCAGCCTTCAAGTGGGGCTCTTACCTACCATGAGTTAAAACCACAAAGATTAAGAATTTCATCTATCCTTAAAATGCTTCAGAAGTGGCAAACTCTAAAACATCCCTTGGAACCCTACCAGTGTTTTTTTTTCAATCAAATAAATAAGATGCCCTTATTTTTGTCTAACCAAACTCTTGCTTTTGTCTTTAAAGCCTATTTCCTGTTTGGTTTTACACAAAGACAAAGATAAGAAGTTAACTTCTTCTTCACAAAAATCATACACCTACTTTAAGATTAGTATTAAAATTACACTCCTATCTTCCTTCTTTACGGTACGCACCTGTGATTGCTACAACACTGTTACATTACTTAATGTTGTATCTTATGTACTTTCAAACCTCTCCATTTTTTTCTACATCTTTTAACAAATAAAGTGACCAAAACAGGATACCAACAAATAAGAGACAATTTATAAATAAATACAACACAATACTAATAAGGCCAAAAAAAGAATACCCTTTGAAAACAAGAGATCAGTCAACTAAGCTATGGTCTCCATATCATGACAGAGGACAAGAATAGAAAAAAATTACAGTCTCAGAACTTCCAAAAGTTCATTTTCTAGCAGCTGAGTTTGTTGTTTCCTCACCAACCAGGAGACTCCGATATTCACAGCCACAAAGCCTTTACAACTTTCCCATCCCCGGGCAAGAAAAAGCATCACCTCCACCAGCCCCAAAAAGCTCTTCTTACTATGAATTCACTGAAGTTATCTTTCCCAGAACAGAACAGACAGGTGGCCTTCACGGGGTATTCTTAGCTATCACCTCAGTTCTATTAGAACCCACTATTGCTAATTAATTATGCAATTATTGAAACCACTTCCTATTATCTTTCATTTCCTTTAAAATCAAAGTACCATTTTTCTGAGTTGGAGAAGAGGGAAAAGGGTTGAGAAATGATGAAGGTAGAAAGCAAAGAAAGACATTTTTTTTTAAGTAAATTTAGCTGATAGGCTCTGTTTTCCCATAATGTGAAAATGTTTACCTTCCTTTAAGTTAATTAAGAGGCATGTGTGAATAAAAGGCAGGATAAGAAGACTTTAACAACAACAACAATTAGATTAAAAAAACAGACAAAAATACAGAAAATAAAGCTAATGAAAAGAGAAGAGATAAAAGGCAGAAATAATTTAAAAAAAAAAATGGAGATGGACTAAAACATACAGAAACATGGTTGTAATCAAGGGAAAAGAGGGGCACCTGGGTGGCTCAGTCGGTTAAGTGTCCCACCCTTGGTTTCTGCTCAGGTCATGATCTTACCATACATGAGAGTTCGAGCCCCACATCAGACTCTGCACTGACAGCATGGAGCCTACTTGAAATTCTCTCTCTGCCCCTCCCCCACTTGCTCTGTCTCTCTCAAAATAAATCAATAAACTTTAAAGGGGGTTGGGGGAGAGAAAATAGAAATCTGTCCCACAAAAGACAGAATTATGGCTGTAAAATGTAATTTCATTTTGTGTTTCTTTTTAAAGAAAGTATAATGTGGCTATTTGAAATTAGTTTAAGGGAACATAGGAAAATCAATGTCAGCCCATTAATGTACATGGGAGAGATTCAAATATTAAGGGCTTTTATGACAAAGATTTCTAGAAAATGAAGAAGTGAATCAGGAATAAATAGTCATATAAAAATATCTGTAATTCATCAACACTCTTCCAAGTTTAGGTCGGCCTTCATATCTCTCCGGTAATCCACTGAACAGGAAGCCATACAAATGAAAACAGAGGGAAAAAGACGCTGGACACACTACTTCTAACTCTACCTCTTGGACCCAATGTGAGTCATGGCAGCAGCTAGTAAAATCCTAAGGGGTTAAAGTCCACCCCATACCCAAGACCGAAAACTACTCCCACCCCACCTTGGCTCAATGGTTTTCTCCCACTGTGGTGAGGGTGGTTTTGGAAAAGCTCCTCAAATGCCAGGAAACACTGTAATACAAAAAGAAAAAACAATTCATAAGTACCAAAACTTAACTAACATTTTGGTCTCCCTCTCAAGGAAGATTGGTACAGCAGAAAAAGCATTAGTCTAAGAAACAAGGAACCAAGAAACCAGGTATGTTCTGCTTGCTCAGCAGGCGTTCTAAGATGTTTGCTCTATTCCAGGTGACTCGGTGGGGGAGGACACCAAACACCCCCCTTCTGCTAAGGGTTAGTAAACTAGTAGAACAGAAGCCAGAATAAACTAGGAGAATAGAAGCCAGAAGCTGCTGATGGTCATCTCTGCCATTAACTGGGATGAAAAAAGAAGCCATCAGAGAAGTTAGCAGAACTAAGGGATGTAAAGAGACATTTGTGGTAGAACCAGGCTCCAGCTCGTCCTGTAGATGTTTAGTCCCTTCAGTTGGCCTGTAGTTGGGTTACTGTGACTGAAAGTAAGTCTGGCCAATTGGGCTCTTATTCCACACTAAACCTGGACAAGTCATTCTTCATTTACTGGCCTGAGTTTCCTCTTCTATCAAATGGGCTAGATCTGAAGTTTTTCAAAATGTTTTTTAGGCAATGGGATTTTTAAACAAAAATCATATTTTGATATCAAAAATTAAAATGATTTGATTCATATAAATTTTATAAGATGAGATTTACAACATTTACTTCTGACCAAAATAAGTAAGAACAATGGGTATTTAAATCTCACCTTGAGACTGGAAAAAAAAAAATGTATCTATTATTAATATACTGTACTTTATAAGATTAAATGTATGGTATTTACTATTGTGACCCAAATCAATGATAACAATGATGCATTTTGATTAAAACAAACTTTAAAACTGGAGACTAATGGTAAAAGTTGAAATCTGTTATTAACTTCTCAGGATTCTATTTATTTCTGCATTTTGTTTTGGTTGCATGTTAAGACAATTCTGATTCAAAAAGAATAGTTGAAGAGTAATATATGTTTTCTACATCTGCCTTATCCATGACACTATTTAATTAAAGGTGGAGAAAAGTTTTAGGTTCTGCACAAAAGAAAACCTGACAGCACAAGCTTTTTAAAATAGATCTCCAACTGGTTAAGACTTAGTACATAATATAGTAAAGCACTCAGGTGTGTTGGTTTATTTTTTTAATGATTTAAACCTCATGTAAAAATTAAATCTGAACCAAATATTTATAAAATCCAATTAGTGCCCTCAAAGAACTCTAATAAAATAATCTCTAAACTCTTAAGAACATTTTCATTGAGATTCATATATACTCACTGCCCCCCAAAATTGTAATGAAGCAAATATAAAAAGTTACAATTCATTATTATTATTGTTTTTTTACAAATAAGCCTGCTTTAAAGAAAAGAAACAAAACCTTGGAGAATTATGAACACAGACAAATAATAAATTGGACCAAATAACCAGACTATAATAATAATTTATTCAATCTTACTGAGAACCAACTTAATGGGGCAGGTCACAGGAGGTGCTATAGAAAACTTCCACTTTTTAAGAGTGCCTGCTTTATAGTGAAAATGAGTAACTCTCCATCTCTAACCTCAAGAAATTAACCATCTAGAAGAGGATACAATACATTCATTCATTCAACAAGAGTGTGTCCTCCCTCAGTGCCACCAGCTACTGTCCAAGCAACTGGAGCTAAAAAGTGAACAATATACATGATTCCCTACCCTCATAAGTTTAGACTTTAACCCAAGGACAGTAGATAAAACAATGAAGATTTTAAACACAGAAAACATGTGATTAGCTTAACATTTTTGAAAGACAGCACTGGCTACTTTGTGAAAGTTACTATACATTGTAGGTAGTAAACCCAAGAATCGAACAGTCAGAAGCTACTGCAATGATGACAAAGTAATAGGAAATCAAGAGGGAACAACAAACTCAGCTGAAGTACGTGGAAACGAAAAGCTTCAGAGAAGTAATGCTGTACCTCAATCTTAAAAGACCCAAGGAGCAGGCCAGGTAAGCAGAGAAAGAGAGTTTGTGCAGCAAGAGAAGATCATATGAAAGGCATGAGAAACTTTAAGTAGTTCCTCACAGTGGGTCTTGAACGAGAATCATAGCTAGAAAGGCAGATCAAGGAAAAGCATAAAGGGTATTTGACAACACAAGGAAACATCTCCAAGACACGGGGAGTACTTTTAAGCAGGGTGGTAACATAACCAGGCTTACTAAAA
This sequence comes from Panthera uncia, assembly GCF_023721935.1. NCBI lineage: Eukaryota > Metazoa > Chordata > Mammalia > Carnivora > Felidae > Panthera > Panthera uncia. Next base: position 72,278,019 of record NW_026057585.1, on the reverse strand, counting down.
TTTTAGAAACATTCTTTCAGGGATGGTTAGCTTAAAACACCAGCTGGTTCCAGCCAAACAACAATGCACGTTTGCCAACAGATACACTCTCTCAAAGTCCTAATAATTTATCATGACAATGAAATTATGGTCTAACAGAGTACTCTGAGGTTTAGAAGCCAAGTAACTAGTACCAAGTTCAGGGAACACTGCAGTTAATATGACTATTAAAACCAAAAAGAGGAGAAGTCTGTAGATAAAATACTTAAAAGTGTACTGGTGGCAGGATATAAACGGAATGCAAAGGAAAAAACAGCAACTAAGAAAACAAGGAACATACAATTTTATTTCAGGGTAAGAATTACTTCTATGTGTTGTCAAGATCTACCAAATCTACCTCCTACATGCAATAAATAACAAACTGTGGTTCCTGACAAGCAGTTCAAAAACCAAATTTAAATTAATATACAGTACTTAATAACCAAAGAGAAACAAGATTAGAAGTACTAAACTTTAACAGAAGACCAGCTCTACACTAGCTAACTTCGACTGCTTAAAAAGAATGCTGTCTCTGCCTAGTTGGTCCTTGAAGATTACCAATTAAAATGGGGATGAGGTAGGGTGAAGTGAAAAAGGATCAGGAAGGTTCCTAATCAATGAACTAGGCATGTTCTTGAGTGCTCTCATTCCAATTCTGTTTCTCTATATATAAAAGACATTACTCAGATACAAACGTGATAACAGATATAATGAAGAATCCAATTATTTTATCTTAAGATAATGAATCCTACCTTTCCGGGGTCATCCTTTGATCGAGGCACTTTAAGGAAACACTTGTTCAGTGACAGATTATGTCGTATGGAGTTCTGAAATTAAAGAAGAGAAGCCACAGGGTCATTGGAAATCCAAAAAACCAAATCCCATCTTTAAAAACAGAATCAGGGGATGCCTGGTTGGCTCAGTTGGTTAAGCGTCCAACTCTTGGTTTCAGCTCAGGTCATGATCTCATGCTTTCATGAGTTTGAGCCCTGCATTAGGCTCTGCGCTAGCAGCACAGATGCTGCTTAGGATTCTCTGTCTCCCTCTTTGCCCCTCTCCCACTTGCGTGGTCTCTCTCAGAATAAACTTAAAAAAAAGTAAAACAACAACAGAATCAGGAGTCTAAATATCTCTATGCATAGAATACAATTTCAAGTAGAATAAGCTTTTTAAATGAGCTTCAGATTTAAATCTTTCTGGGGGGTGCCTGGGTGGCTCAGTTGGTTAAGTGTCCATCTTCAGCTCAGATCATGATCTCATGGTTTGTGAGTTCAAGCCCTGCATCGGGCTCTGTGCTGACAGCTCAGAGCTTGGAGCCTGCTTCAGATTCTGGGTCTCCCTCTCTTTCTGCCCCTCCCCTGCTCATGCACATGTGCACACACACTCTCTCTCAAAAATAAACATTAAAAGAAAAAAATTGTTAACCTTTCCAATTTTCAAATTATCAATGCTCAAAAAAATTCCACTGTGCCATTACAAAATGAGTGTATAAATGCCAATTAGGTTCTTACTACAATGAGAAGATTACTACATGAGAAGACACTGGCTACAGAGGGCTAGCAAGAACACCTACATTCCTCAGTGCGGCAAGAAAGAATAACCATCTTGGATGACAGGAAAATGCACTTGAAGACCTGAAGAATCTGTGAAATAGGAAATCTTTTCATGAATAAGTAGGACTGTGCCATAATTTTTATAGAAAATAACCAAAGGCCATTTCTTTTTAATGAAATGCTCCAAATCCATTCCATAAATTTTGTTCCACAACGGCCAGGTATTTGGTAGAGAGGGACTCCAACTGCATTTAGCCACTACTTAGAATTTTAGGAGGCATATTTTGGCATAATGTCTATTTTATTTTTTAACATAAAATTCAGAACTCTAACAATAATGCCTATATGAAAATTCCCCTCTCACAGGGTAATACTGGAATTAAAAAAGTTTTTAAAAGATGACCATAGAACATAAATTCAAGCCTATCTTATCAAAACATCAATTGAAAACTTATGAATGGGAGTTCCACCTCTGCTTGGGTAAGTAAAAATAAAACCCTATTTTTGAGCCACACTGGGGAGCTAAAGCTACAAGTCAGACCAACAAATTAAATTCCTGAGAAGGACAAGCCCAAAGAGAAAAGGGACAAGTTGTCTCACCTTTTGGCAGAGTATAGGAGAAAGAGGCAGCCACCATCCAAGCATGTAAGAAGCTAGCTAAAATTTGAAAGGCCAAGGGCTAGTGTGTCAGTTTAGAGTACCAAGGGCCCCAAATATAAGGGAAGTTCCCACTCACTCTTCAAGCTCTTCTCCATGGGCCTTTACTATATGCTCACAAAAAAAGAATGGGGATAGGAAAGGAGAACAAAGAAAGTCTCCCTAGTGGCATAGGCAGGAAGTAATAGCTCTAAGTGGAAGACAAAGTCCTACCACGTTTGACAGATTTCACAAAGCCAAAGCCTTAACTGTGAGGTAAGAACAGCAAAACTTCTCACAGGACTCTGGCAAAGATAGCTTTTGAGAGAACAGAAACAAAAACCCTTCTCAAAACACAAGCAAAGATCTACCGCTGGCTGGTAGAGAAAAGATAGAAGCAAAAACAGTTTTATCTCTGGGACAACTGTCAGAAACTACCTTGGGTCCAGGACCCTACATCAAAAGCAACTACAGATACAGGCTAGAATGGCTGAAGGAAAGAAACACTGAAGAAGCCCCATCTAAGTCCAAGGGCCTGAGTAAGACTGAGGCTGAATCAAGAAAACAGAAGGGCGCCTGGCTGGCTCAGTGGGTAGAGCATGTGACTTGATCTTAAGACCAGCAGATTAAGCCCCACATTGGGCACAGGTATTACTGAGAAGAGAAGAGAAGAGAAGAGAAGAGAAGAGAAGAGAAGAGAAGAGAAGAGAAGACGCGATGCGACGCAACAAGACAGCGGAAATGCACAGCCTCTGCCACAAGCCTAGTAGTGAATAACACACACTAACGACATATTGACAGAGGAGGCACAGGAGCATGGAGAGAGACCCCCATTTGTAGCAAGGTAGGCAGAGACAACTAACAGCTAAAGAGAAAGCAGGAAAACAGAAAATTCTACAGCACCCATGCCCCTCATTCCAAGCACAGGTAGTAAAACCCTACTGCTAGAGGAATGCAAAATCTATGGTATACTGAAGGTAAAGATACCAACAACAAAACCCAAATCCAACTCAACTATTGACAAATCGATTCAATTTCCCATACAAATGGCCTGAGGAAAAAAAAAAGAGTCTGTGCATCTACAAGTATAAATACCATTTATCTCAATCTCTACCACTCTTTTCTACACACATTATCTGGTACTCAAAAATTATACGACACATTAGAAATGCAAGGAAAAACAAACATACTGACATGAGATAAAATCATCAATACTCAACTGAAAGGTGTTAGAACTATCAGACAGGAAATTTAAAATAACTATGACTAATATGTTCAAGGACCAAGTAGAAAAAGTGGTAACGTGCATAAAGAAGTGGGAAATTTCTACAGAGATACGGAAATTGTAAGAGTCAAATGTAAAGGGGTGTCTTGCTGGTTCAGCTGGTACAGCATGTGACTCTTGATCTCAGTATCATGAGTTCAAGCCCCACAGTAGGTATGGAGCCTACTCAAAAAAATAAAATACACACACACGTGTGTCTGTATATATATTTATTTATTATATATTTATATATACATATGTGTGTGTGTGTGTGTATATATATATATATATATATATATACAATGTGAATGATATGAATAAAAAAACATGATCAAAAATAAAGAATTCCCAAGATGGGTTCATCAGTAGACTGGACACAATCAGAGAAAGGCTCAGATATCCTGAGGATACATCAACAGAAATGATCCAAATTGACTCACACATGTACATAAAACTTACACACACAAGATATTTCAAGAACTATGGAATAATATATATATTGTGAGTCCTAGAAGGAGAAAAAAAAAGTATGGGGCAGAAGAAAAATGTGAAGAAGTAACAGCCAAGAATCCTCTGTAAGACATGTAGGACATCAAATCAAAGATGTAAGAATTTCAGAGATCACCCAGAAGAAGAAATTAAAAATTCACACACATATATTCATTATAGATCAAAATGGTGAAAACCAAAATGAAGAGAATGTCTTGAAGGCAACAAGAGGAAAAAAAATGATGTACAGAGCAATAAAAATAAAAATCGTAGCAGAACTCTCAAAAACTATGCAAGTTAGGGGCACCTGGCTGGATCAGTCGGTTAAGCTTCCAACTTTGGCACAGGTCATGATCTCAGTGTTCGTGAGTTTGAGCCCTGTGTTGGGCTCTGTGTTGACAGCTCAGAGCCTGGAGCCTGCTTCAGATTCTGTGTGTCCCTCTCTCTCTGTCCTTCCCCTGCTCATGCTCTCTCTCTCTCTCTCAAAAATAAAGAAACATTAAAAAAAAAATTAAAAAAAAAAAAAACTATGCAAGTTAGAAGACAACAGAATAACATCTTTAAATACTAAAAGAAAAACTATTCATATGCAGTGAAAATATCCCTCAAAAATGAGGGCAAAATAAAGACTTCCAGACAAGAAAAAGCTGTAAGAATCTATTTTGAATAGTGCCAGGGGGCTGGTAATATTATCAGGAATCTTCAGGCAGAAGTATGATAAATAGAAACTTGGATCTCAAAAAGAAAGAGTTCCAGAAACTGTAAAAATGAAGGTAAATTTTAAAAACCCTTTTTCTTATTGGGTGCCTGGGTGGCTCAGTAAGTTAGATGTCCCCTTCTTGGTTTTGCATCAGGTCATGATCTCATGGTTTGTGAGCTTGAGCCCCGCATCAGGCTCTGTGCTGACAGTGTGGAACCTGCTTGGGATTCTCTCTCTCCCTCTCTCTCTCTGCCCCTCCCCTGCTCATGCTCCCTCTCTCTCAAAATAAATAAACTTAAAAAAATAAATAAAAACACTTTTTCGTATTTATAATACCTTTAAAATGTAACTGTCTAAAGAAAATGTAACAATTACATGGTTTATAACATGTGAAAGTAAAATATACAATGATAGCACAAAAGATGGGTCAAAAGAATTAGAAATATAAGGTTTATAAAGTTCTTACACTATACATAAAATGGTATACTTGAAGGTAGGCTGTGATAAGATAAAGATGTATGTGGTAATACCTAGAGCAGCCACTAAAACAAAATTTAGGAAAAGGTATAATAAACTTATAGTAGAGATAAAATGGAATCATAAAAAATAGTCCAAATATAAAAGAAGAAAAAAAGAACTAATCAGATAAACTGGCATTCACCTAACCACCTTAGAAGTTCAACAGGGGGGGAAAAAAATCAAGATGGTCATGTTTTTTCTAAATGGCCAAAGAGGAAGAACACATCTCTACTTGAGGCTTCCTCCTCTACAGAAAGTTTAAATGTTGGAAATCATCAAGGCTCTGCTCTAAGTCCTTTTTTCATTTCTACATTTGCTGCCTACAAAAATATCATCTACAGTCACGGCTTCGATGACCATCTGTGACAATCTATCTAGACCTCAAAACTACACCTGTTTCCTGAGTTCCAAACATATATTTTTAACAATCTACTGGACATCTCCAGAAACACCTAAAACTCGGAATGTCTAAAATTAAACTCGATCTTTATCCCCAGTGTGATCTTCCAGTTTTCTCTTCTCAGGTTAAAAGCAGTTATTCACATAACAGCTCCAATCAGAAAGCTGTAAAACATCCTTAACTCTTCCTTCTTCCTCACCATCTAAAACAAATCTGTTACCAGATATTAAGTCTACCTTTGATCTACCTACTTTATTCCATCTCCACCATGCTCCTTCCTGAGGCAGTTATCTCTTCATAAGGTAAATTCAGTATTACTTAAAACTTTTCCATGACTTCCCACTGCACTTAGGATAAAATCCAAAATCCTTAACAAAGCTTCCAAAGGCCCTTCATGATCTGACCCCACCTCCCTACCTTGCTGTCCATACTCATCCTCTCCAATGTTCTTTCTCACTACTAGGCTTTCCATTTGTTGCTCCCCCTGCAAAGATGACTGTCCCTGGTATTACCCCATCCCCTTCACTTAAATGACTCTACTCAACTTTCAATTCATTCTTGACTTAAACATCAGTTCTTTTTTTTTTTTTTTTAAGTAGGCTTCACACCCAGTGTGGGGCCCAATGCAGGGCTTGAACTTACGGCCCTGAGATCAAGAGTTGGACACTTAATCAACTGAGTCACCCAGGAGTCCCAACATTAGTTCTTTAGAGAAGTCCTTTCTGACTTTTCTTGACAGGTTAGCTCTCATTATAATAAATTTATCACCCTGGATTTCTCATCACACTTGTAATTATTTAATGTCTTCTTCCTATATACTGCATCCTATACCAAAATGTAAGTAGGCTCCATAAGGGTGGGAACCTTGTCTATCAACTCACAACCTAGAATATAATGCTTTTCATATTGTAATCCCAAATCTGTTGAAAACAATACCAAAAGCATATTGAGAAAGTAAAAATACCCAGAAAGATACCAAAGCCAAGACAAGAATATAGACACACACAATTAAGAAAAGAGATTACTGGGGGACCTGGTGGCTCAGTCAGTTTGATATCGCAGTTCATGAGTTCAAGCCCCACATCGGGCTCTGTGCTGGAGCCTGAAGCCTGCTTTGGATTTGAGGTCTCCCTCTCTCTCTCTGCCCCTCCCCCACTCATTCGCTCTCTCTCCCTCTCCCTCTCTCAAAAATAAATAAAACATTTTTTAAAATTAAAAAAAAAAAAAAAGATTATTTCATACAACCTGGGCAGAACCTACCTCTAATAATCACAAGAAAAGAAGTTGGGAGAGTAGAGAGGTAGATATAATTTAAATGGTCTAAGTTAATGTGGAGAAAAATGGCCCAGGTTAAACAATTAACCAAGGCATATTGCTTGGGTTTGAAAATCCAAGCCCCAAGTGTGGTTTCTCAAAAGTACTGTCTACCTGCACTAGAATTAAGATGAATTTTAATGCAGATTCCTAGGCTCCATCCAAGATGACTAATTCAAAATCTCTGGAGTTGTGACCCAGGAATCTAAAATTTAAAAACATTTAAAAAAAAAAATTTAAGTTTATTTATTTTGAAGGGGGAAGGGGGAGGGAGAGGAATCCTAAGCAGGCTGCTGTCAGCACAGAGCCCTACGTGGGGCTCCAACTGACAAACCATGAGATCATGAACTGAGCCCAAATCAAGAGTGGGACACTTAACCAACTGAGCCACCCAGGTGCCCCTAAATTTTAAAAACATTCAGGGCGCCTGGGTGGCTCAGTTCGTTAAGCGTCCAACTTTGCCTAAGGTCACATCTCACGTTTGCAAGTTCAAGCCCCTCATGGGGCTCTGCTGAGAGCTGGGAGGCTGGAGACTGCTTCAGATTCTGTGTCTCCCTCTCTCTCTGCCCCTCCCCTGCTTGCACTCTATCTGTCTCTCTCTCTCTCAAAAGTAAACATTAAAAAAAAATTTTTTTAAACATTCTAAGTGATTTTTACTTTAAACTTGAGTTTAAATGGGAACCTCCAATTCAAATTAACTACCACATTCCTACCTGTATCTTTTTTTCCCCCACTGTGAGAACCTTGGTTCCCCCACAACATCAATATATGTACTCATTTTTTCTACCCTACCATGCACATAAAATAGTTTCAGAATTGTTCCCAACTTCCCAACTTCTTTTCTCGGGGTTACTGGAGGTAGAGACAGCCTCTAGTGAAAAACCACTAGACAAATCCATTAAGTAAAGGTCATAATTTCTTTGCAATTCTTTTCAACCTTAGTATGTATCCCATGAAAACAACAGAATGCTCTTTAAGTTTTTTGAATTTTTTTTGTGTGATTATTTTATCCATTTGATATGATATACAGCTTATTTGTTTCTGCTTATATTCAGTTCCAAGGTTTCCTTTTTCCATCCTGTTTGATTATATGTAATATTTTTTAGATGTGTAAAACACTTACATGGCTTAGAACTAAATAAAAAGATATACTTGAAGTCTTATTCTTGTCTATATCCCTTCTACCTGAGTTCCATCCAACCTCCATGGTTAACTATGTTCACTACATTTCTAGTTTATTATTCCTAAGTTTCTTTTTGTAACAATAAGCAAATATGTATTTTTCTCCCCCCCCCCCAACACACACATAAAAAGTAGCACAATATACCCCCACATATATATAACATTTTTTGTATTTTTCTTTCTGTACCCTAAACTCCAGTAAGTTAATAGGCTAATTTTCTTTAGTAAAGTGAATAGCACAAAAATGTTAATTCCTTTTCCTCTAGTTCAGATTACATAATTATTCCATTATAGAAACCTAAAGAGTGTTTTTTAAATTCTTCTGGAATATTCAAAGAGTTATTTTTTTTTTAATGTTTATTTATTTTTGAGAGAGAGAAAGAGACAGAGCATGGGGGGGGGGGGGGGGCAGAGAGAGAGGGAGACACAGAATCTGAAACAGGTTCCAGGCTCTGAGGTGTCAGCACAGAGCCCGACGCGGGGCTCCAACTCACAAACCGCGAGATCATGACCTGAGCCAAAGTTGGACACTTAATCCACTGAGCCACCCAGGTGTCCCAAAGAGTTATTTTTAATATTGTAATCTCCCTTCAATACTCTGGCATAAGTGAAAAGGAATTTTACCTAAATATTAGAATTTTATTTGAATTCTTTTAAATGACCATGGCAACATTTGTCCTCTGGATGATAGAAGAAATAGTGAGCAGCACACTGTAGGAGTGTGCAAAACAAATCTAAGGATAGCAAACTGTAAAATATGAAAAGAGAAATAGGACCTGAGAAAAGGAGAAGATAAACCAGTTTCCATTTGTCTCCATTTGCAATGTTTACTTACACTATTTCTGTGTTTACAAAAATAAAATTAGAAGCAATCATGGCAAGTTCTAAGCACCTAAAACTAGGTGGAAAAGACTTTTTTAAAAGAATAATCATGAGGGATGACTGGATGGCTCAGTCTGTTAAGCATCTGACTTGGGCTCAGGTTATGACCTCACGGTTCATGAGTTTGAGCCCCGCGTCAGGCTCTACGCTGGCAATGCAGAACCTGCTTGAGATTCTCTCTCTCTCTCTCTCTCTCTCTCTCTCTGTCCCTCCCTGCTCATGTCTTCTCTCTCAAAATAAATAAATAAGTAACTTTAAAAAATAAAAAAATTAAAGAATAATCATGAGCTGGCAATCTCTGGAAGTATTAAAGGTCTGCCTAAAGCAAGAGACTAGAACAGATAATCTCTTTGGTTCTAAGAGCAACATCATCCTCCACCTTCCCATTTCTCCCGTTCCTCCTTCTTTCCTCGTTATATCTAAATTATATCTTCCAGTTGAAACTGTAACAGTTACCTCCAAACCAGTTTCAGAATATGACTTGGGCTGGCCAGCAGCATGGAATTCAGCAGACTGGATCTGGCACTCTCAGGTGGACTTACACTTTAGTTGAAGCTGAGGTCAGACAAGTAAATGCAGTATGTAACTGATATCCATGTACTATTCACTACCAAATTTGGACCAAGCTCTTCAGCTTGGCACTCATATATTCATGGAATCTCTGCATTCTGGCTCCATCCCAATTCTTATTGGTCCCTCCCAAGAACCCCTGTAACCAACTGTTTCCTAAGAGTGTTTTTTATTTAAAAAAACAAACAAAAAAACCTAAATCTTACTCTTCTTCAAAACAGAGCTCAATTACACTTCCTCAATACTTTTCTACTGATTCACCCTTCCTGTATTCTCATAACACTTACTTAGTCTTTTTGCCACTCACTTTAGAACCTCATCACACTTCCTATAAGCTCTTCTAAATTTTCACAGCACTTATTAGTTTCACCCCTCATTTAACACTCTTTTGCTAAGTCACATATACAGTAGTTATTATTATGGCTTACACACAGTAGGTGTGCCCAATTAGTCAATTCATCGTAGCACAGCACTCTCTCTATTACAGAGCTGTTTACATACCATCATAATTCCTTGTTTATATATATCCCCCTTATCCATTAAAGATTATAAGCTTCCTTAAGGGCCCTGTGCTATGTTTCTTAGTACTGCCAAAGCCCAACATACTGCTCATAAGAGTATGTAAATAAATCCTTTTCAAATTTAATGAATGAAAGACTAAATTAGCTGAAAACAAGAGGATATGATCTAGAATAGTGATTGGAAATTTGTAGTCCATAAACTGAACTCACTCAACAGACTCATGTTTGGCCTGCACAGTATTTAAGAAAACGAGAACTAACAACATTTAGAAATTGGGAAACTGCACACAAAATCCAGATTTCTGGGAAAAAATTGTTAAGATCTGACATATGCCCTAAAAACCACAAGTGCCTGCTCCACATTAGACATGCACTCCTCAGGCATCTTTTTTGCTTTGCTCTTTTATGTCACCTCTCTGGTCCCTGCAAGTATGTAAGTTTACAACCAGTGATATAGACCCATGAATCTCTGGTGGGCTTTCTAAGCCACTTATTCAAATTTGGGGCATTTCTACTCCCTACCTACTGTGTTTTTCCAATGCTAAACAAGTTTATCAAAATCTGCTAGCCTTCCCTCATCCTCAATCTTGATAAAAGGACTCTACTGTATAGTAGTGCCTAGTAGTAAAGCCAGAAAACACAGCTTAGATAGATCACTATACTTGGTTAGAATGAGTTTTTTCTTTTTGATTCATGGATCAAATTTTATTATGTATTTCCTCCACTGAAATATTCTGTAAGAATAGACTCTTATTCAAATTATACGATTTACAATCACTTCTCATACCGAGTCAGCCAGTTAAGAGACAGTTCATCCTGGCAAATTAAATTCAATAAACATTTATACATTGTTTGCAAAATTATAGGCCCTGCACAATGGTTAAGGCATGAGATTTGGTATCTCCAAATCTACCAAGTCTGGTACCAAATATTGGCTCCTCTCTTCTATAGCTGAGAAACTCTATAAAGTTACTTCTTCTCTAAGCCTTAGTTGCCTTACTTTTCAAATTTGGACAGTAACGGTACTTATTTCCTAATACTGTGGTGTGACTTAAAAAGACAAAGATGTAAGAAGACACTTTGGCATGTAGTGCCTGACACACAGAAAATAATAAAAGAAGCTATCATTTAAGTACTTGAGTACAGAAATAAAAACTAATGAAACAAGATATTTAAACAAAATTCTCTAAATCTATGATACTGTCATTAACCAAGCATATGGAAACACAAGAGATTAGTTCTATAGGGAGGAGAGAGGTAACATATGAGCCAAAAGAACAAATAGGATAATGCCAACTAGAAAAAAAGGCAGAAGGGAGAAAGTCTAAGGACACGTAAGAGACAAACAAAAGCAAGAAAAAAAAAAAAAAATCACAGTTTTTATTTCCAGGGACAGCTAGTAGGTTGGAATAGGCAAAAAAAAAAAAAAAAAAAAAAAAAAAAAAAAAAGATACATGCGAAGGAACTTGAGACACTTGATTGTCTAGCATGGTACACAGTACAATGCGTAAATCAGTAAATGCCTTTAATAAATCTAGTCAAACAAAAAAGACAAAAGTGTTGAGACAGGAAGGCTTAAGAAAAAAAAAAGAGTAACTACCATCTAAAGCTCTATAAACTCCCTTTTTTCCACATGCACATACACACATACACAACATACGACTGGGTAATTCCCGTATAGGAAAATAAACATAACGTGTGCAGGCACAAAAATAAGTTGAATTATTTGTTGCAGAATATAAATTAGGTAGGAAACCAATGTGACGGTCCATCAAAAAGCCCAGATGAGGAACCAGGGCTTCTTAAAGAACTGGTTAATTTTAGGGCTAAACAGGAATGATACAAGATGAGCCTGGAACATCTTGTGGTGCCAGGAAGTTAAGAAGGGCTAAACAAAATAATAGGGCCATGTCAAAAGGGCACAGGAGCCAACTTGCAAGACCCCTGATGGCCAAAGCTGCAACAATTTGAATAACAAATGACAGCACAAAGAATAAATGCCCATGAGTGGATACTATGCAAATAAATGATTAAGTAAATAAAGGGGGAATAAAGAACAAATCTTCCATACAGAAGAGTCCCAATTAGGGGCGCCTGGGTGGCTCAGTTGGTTGGGCATCTGACTTTGGCTCGGGTCATGATCTCACAGCTTGTTAGCTGGAGCCCTGCATCAGGCTCTGTGCTGACAGCTCGGAGCCTGGAGCCCGCCTCGGATTCGGTGTCTCCCTCTCTCTCCCTCTCTCTCTCTGCCCCTCCCCCCACTCACACTCTGTGTCTCTCTCTCAAAAAATAAATAAGCATTAAAAAAATTTTAAAAAGGAGAGCCTGGGTGGCTCAGTCAGTTAAACAGCCGACTTTGGCTCAGGTCATGATCTTGTGGTCCGTGAGTTCGAGCCCTGCATCGGGCTCTGTGCTGACAGCTTGGAGCCTAGAGCCTGCTTCAAATTCTGTGTCTCCCTCTCTCTCTGTCCCTTCCCCATTCACACTATCTCTGTTTTTCAAAAATGAATACATGTTAAAAATTTTTTTTAAAAATTAAAAAAAGAAGAATCCCAATTAATATAGAGAAGGAATGAACGAAAAGAAAAAAATCACTAGTAGAAAATAATAAATACTGCTATAGTTATGATCTACCAATGAATGTTAAAATTAGCAAAAGCCTAAGAAACAGGGTACTTACTTGTATGCCCTCTAAGTAGCTCCCCAAAACATTTTATAACTTACAAAGTAATAGTAATTTAATGCAGAAACCTGAAAGACATCACCTTTACCAAAGAACCAAGGTTAACATTACCTTGTTATAAGACAGACATACTAACAGCAAGTACCTCTTGATATGACATACAGAGAAGGGCACATCATCTCTGCATTATCCTTCCCCAAAATGCATTACCTCAATCTAATCATGAGAAAACATCAGACATATCCATACTATAAAACATACCATCCAATACCATTCTACCAAACATTTCCACAAAATACCTGACAAGGACACTTCAAAAGTATCAAGGTCATAAAAGACAAGTCTAAAGAACTGTTACAGATTAGAGGAGACTAAGAAGACATGACAACTAAACATAATGCAGGATCCTGGATTAGATCCTGAATTGAATCCTGTAATATAAATGGACATTAGGAGAGAAACTGATCTGAATGAAGCCTTGGAAGTTAACAGTACTATTTAGTCAAAAGTATTGTACTAACATTAATTTCTCAGCTTTTATCACTGTACTATGTTTATATAGGTTATTAACACAGAGCAAGTGAATGAAGAACACATGGGAACCCTTTCTACTATTTATGTAACTCTTCCATAAATTTAAAATTCTTTCAAGATAAAAAGTTGAGGTCAAACTTTCACTCTTCGCAGATGACATGATACTCTATATGGAAAACCCAAAAGATTCTACCAAAAAACTGCTAGAACTGATTCATAAAGATAAAAAGTTAAAAAAAAAAAAAAAAAACAAAACCATAGATGATGAAAACAATAGTAGTTGTAATACTTTTTTTTTTTTAAACCATAAACTCACTATCAACTTACCTGAACCATAGGTATTGTTTTCCAGTGAATGCTACATTATCTCTGGTCTTAATTTATGCTGTCACTCTTGTAACATAATAAAACTCTAACAAATTGATACTCTACCAAAAATAAAGTTATTCACTTAATAAAAAAACATTTAATTTCCCTTTCTGACATCCTAAAAATGACTACTAATCAGAATTTTTTTAATTATATAAGCCTCTACAAAGCTTTATCTTTAATAGAAGCCAATATTGTTACTGTTCACAGCATAAAAATAATAATTTAAATAAAATCCTTACCTTCCAACCACTGCCAGCCTCTCTATAATATGGGAAGTTATCGCAAATCCACTGGTAAATCTCACTTAGAGTCATTTTCTTTTTGGGTGAACTATTAATTGCAAATGTAATGAGGCTGGCATAACTGTATGGAGGTTTCCCATCTTTGTGCTGTTGGACTTCTTCCTGGTCCAGTGTTGTATTTGGGTCAAGGAGTGCATTCTTCTTGGAAATTCCTGTTCCGTGTGCATTTTGTGTAGCATCAGATTTTTGGATGGCTGCTCTCATGGTGAGCTGTGGTAACCAGTCCATAGATGTTAGGCTGCTCTCCAGTTCAGATGTCATCCTGAAGGTAAATAGACTCCTTAGTCAATATCAAGGAAAGAACCCCTGCTTCTCAAAATATCCAATATTCACAAATCTAGGAGTTCCAAAGTGAGGGAAAGCCTGAGTTAAATCTGGAGGAAAAAGATTGAGTATGTTAATGACCAAACCAAATATTTAAGGGATCAATATTTCCAATCTTGTCTCTTCATTTTTTCCTCTCCAAAACACAACCAATTTGGTTTTAAAATGTTTAAAATACAGGGGCGCCTGGGTGGCTCGGTCAGTTAAGCGTCCGACTTCAGCTCAGGTCATGATCTCACAGACCGTGAGTTCGAGCCCCGAGTCAGGCTCTGGGCTGATGGCTCAGAGCCTGGAGCCTGCTTCCGATTCTGTGTCTCCCTCTCTGTCTGCCCCTCCCCCGTTCATGCTCTGTCTCTGTCTCAAAAATAAACGTAAAAAAAAAAAAAAATTTTTTTTAAATGTTTAAAATACAGAACAATACATACACACAAAGTGATCCCAATGCCAATGTTTCTAAAAGACTGTCACTTTAAATAGGGCAACAGGATCACAGTATGAAAAATAACTCTGCAGTCCAGCTCTTTACTCACCAACACCACAGGCCCTTTAAAAACTTAAGATTGTACATCTGGCATTTCTTTTACACAAATTTTAGGGAAGTCACACAAACAAAAGAATACCCAAAGTAGAGGTCAGAGAAGTAACGGAGAAATAGGCACAGGAATTTCCAAGGAGGAAAGAAGGTAGAATTGAGCAGGTGGGAGGTAGGAAAAGCAAGCAGGATACACAAGAATAGTAAGTAGACAAGCTAGCTGGGGGAGCTGATAGAAAGGAGGAATGCAAATTCAAGGACACTGATGAACAAGAGAAAAGAGAATATGCAGTACCCAGGCAGTTAAAAAAAGCAAAACAAAACAAAAAACAAAGGCAAGGAACAAGATTAAGAATACTAAAGATCTGGGAGCATAGGATAGGAGAGATTAAATCATATAAACGGATAGCAAGAAGCATTAAAAGCTCAGGACAGGCTAATGCAAACATCCAATGATCTGGATTCTATAATGCGTTTCTCTCCAAGGCTAAAAAATGCAGGCCATTATCATCCAAAGAAAGAAACAAGAAAAAATCTACCAGGTCGACACATATTCTGGAGAAGGGAGAAAGCTGCTCCAAGAATTGAAGATAAAAATATAGAAACAAAGCCTGACACTTCACACTGTAATTGCTAACTTTCGACGGAGAATACAAACCTCTCTACCATACCGTCAAAGAAACAGGAATAATGACCCTGACAATAGAGAATTAATGAAAGACTTCTAAGTGATATCAAAATAATGGGGGGGGGGGGGGACAAGAAACTTGAAGTACCTCAGTCAAAAGAAACAATGTGTGGTAAATAAAATCCAATACAGGCCCTTATCCCAAATGGAATATGTGCTTAGGATATGAACTTCTGGGAAGCAATACAGAATTGATAAAGAACATAGCCTCTCAAGTCAGATCAGAGTTCAAGTACTGATTCCACTAGTTATTAGCTGTGGGAAATGAAAATGTTAATATCTCTAAACTCCAGCTTTCTCTTTGGTAAAATGAAATAATAGTTCCTACAGTTAAAATACTACTTTGAGAATTAAATGTGGTAGCATTTACACAGAAGAAACATCCATCGTGTGTTAGTTAATAATATTACTCTAGGATTATCTGGCAAGGCAATGCACTATAAAGTAAACCAGATTAGGCAACAACAATTATAAATCAAAAAACAGCCAGGAGGATTCTATCTACACTGTAGTAGAGTCCTATTACCTTGCTCTTCAGAGATTTTGAACCATCGTTTTACCTTTTTCATTTCCTCAAATTCCCTCCATCTCTACTCTACACATTCCTCTGATATCTAAACTTTAAATTCCTCTACACAGCACCTTCAGAGATGTAAAACAAAAACAAAAACCTTACCATCCTGCTCTGTACTCTCAGCATTATATGAAATGCTTTTTTCCCAGCATGAAATAGGTTACGGGAACTTATGGAATAAGACAACAAGATAACTCAGACATCACAGATTGTCAAATGAGTGGGCAAAGTACCCTAGATCTCAAGTTAAAGACTTGCCCCCATTCACAAAGGTAGTTAACAGTAGAACTAAAACCAGAGCCCAGGTCTCCTCATGTTCAATCCAGTAGCTTTTCTACCATACCTCATCTGTAAAGTGAGCGTAACAGTACCTACCTCACCTGATGTGAAGTACTGAGAACAGTGACTGGCAAACGGTAAGTATTCAATAAATGTTAGCTACTGGTGGTGGTGGTGATGATGCTAATAGTAGTTGCTGCTGTTATTATTATTCACATTTCATTTATAAACACCGGCAATTATTATGCCATGCTGTCATCCTATTTGCCTCAATTAAGGCTCCACTGAGTAGCTTTATTTTGTTCAAATTCCCAAAGGAGCCAGTCACATATATATTCAAAGTTACTATAAATGTACATTCCAAATTGGAATATAACTGATATTGCAGATACCCCATTCAGAACCATCTTTAATTTCTGCTTCCTTCCCCCAGTGCCACTGAAAGTTTGAGTCTCAGTAATATAAACATGTAATCAGTAGGTACTTAATACATGTTACAACAGTTAACAAGAATTTATAATTACACATGTACAAAACCGTTAGAGTAAAATTTTGTGTATACACACACACACACACGAAGTATGATAAAATTTCTGGAAAACTGTAGTCCAATTAGGAAGGTCAAACATAAGGAAGAATTGAAAAAGAAAGCAAGGCTGAGCTCTGGGTGCAGTTAATAGTACAAAAAAGGGAGAGGACAACATGGACCACAGTCTTCAGAGGTAGAGAAGAAAGAACTTGGGCTAAGATTTGAAGAAAGTTAAGACCTACACAAACTAGAAAGAAAATGGTTCCTAGTCATCAAAAACACCATGAGTAAGAATCTTTCCATTGCTGTACTTATCTTCATATGGTTCTGCTAAATCAAACGTGAAGTACACTATAAAATATCTTAAACTAAAAAAAAAATTATAATGTCGTTTATTCTTGAGAGAGAAAGCATGAGTGGGGGAGGGACAGAGAGAGAAAGGGACAGAAGATCTGAGAGCAGCAAGCCCGATGTGGGGCTCAAACTCACAAACTGCAAGATCATGACCAGAGCCGAAGTTGGGATGCTCAACCGAGTTACCCAGGTGCCCCTCAAATTTAAACTCTGAAAAAGTGCGGCTTCTGTTTGCAATTTATTAAATTTTATATATTCTTAGCAGTAAGGTAAAAACTGCTTCCATTGTTGATGCATCATCTGGCTGTGGCCATGGTCCTCCATTAAACGCTAAAGCACATAAAAAAATGACCATTAAATTTGGCCAGATCATCAGTAACTTTAGAAAGAAACCTTTTAATGGAATGGTGATGACAGAAGTCCACTTGTATAAAAGAACAGATGGTGACAGAACAACAGCACGGGAGGCTCTGAGGAATCTGGTTATGGAAGTCTGGTTAAGAAATGTCAGGCCCTCATTACCTCACCTCATTCCAAGAGCTTCCTAGCTGGCCTCCTAGACTCTAATTTCTTACCGCCCCTCTCTGCTAATCACCTCCAGAGTCCAAGCATACCCTCTAAGAGAAATCTCTGAGCACTGTTTTCATGTCATCATGCCCAAAGACTTTCAGTGGTTTCCTTTCTCCTATTAAACTACAGGTACTTTAGTTTTTATTAATTCTTTTCTAAATTCCTGGAGCAACTATAACCTCAATTTGGTATTTACCATGCTGTTTCATATGTTTAACTGCATCATATGCTTAAGCTTTCTACCCTCACTCTCTCTTCCTCCACCTCCACATTGAGGACAGTAACCACACAACTAATACTTCAGATGCTACCTAACACCATGCCAGGTACATGTTATCCAAAAAACACAGTACTTGGATGAAGAACATTCGTTTCTAGAATGTCTTTTCCTTCTAATACTGCCTAGCTGGCTTCTACTTTTTCTTCAAGACTCAGCCCAAACACCTCCCTCTCCAGAAAGCCTGGTCAATCCATTCTTCTTATCTTCCATTTCCTAAATTAAACTAGATCCTGCTCCCATAGAATACAAATATCTCTATCCCAGGATTTATACAAGATTATAATGATCTTTATCCACCTCTCCAGAGACCATGAGGTCCTTGGAAGAAGAAACTTTCTTCTTTTCTCTCTCTGTCCAAAGCCTGGGAACATAACGGGTAAAGGGTCAATAAAAGATGGTTAAATGACTGAAATAGTGACTATCCAATGAAGGTGTGGGTGTGGTTCTTCCCAAACAAGTGAGACCATATACTTTTACAAGCTAAAAGGAAGAGATGGGGGGGGGGGGGGGGGGGGAAGACACGATAGCACCAGTAAGGATATCACAAGATTGAAGTCCTTTATGAACTGGAAAAAAAAAAAGTAGGACTCAAACTGACAAGTAGCACTACACAGGAACAGAGACAGTTTTAGAAGAGCAGGGAAAAATGGGGAGATGGAAGCTAGACAAAAAGATAGTGTTACTTATGGGAGAAAGCAGGGCATGAAAACTCACGTCTGAAATTTTTCAATCTATGATATTTATTACTTAAAAAAAGTTCCGTAAGAAATCTTTTCTGCATAAAATGAAAATGTAAAACAGCATCAACATACAACAACTCAGGGTTGCCTGGGTGGCTCAGTCGGTTAAGCATTGGACTTCAGCTCATGATCTTGCAGTTCTGGAGTTGGAGTCCCGCATTGGACTCTGTGCTGACAGCTCAGATCCTGGAGCCTGCTCCACATTGTGTCTCCCTCTCTCTCTCTGCCCCACCCCCGCTTGCACTGTCTTTCTCTCTCAAAAATAATAAAGATTTAAAAAACAGTTTTTTAAAGATATGACAACTCAACATTAAGTCATGAAATGGGGGGAGAGGAGAGGGTTCTAATCCCACTTTATGAAACACCGCCACTGATACGATACCAAATACGCTTGCTAGCTACTTTAGCACATTGCTTGGCCTCCCTCTGCAACTTCCCTAACTCCCAAGAAGTAACCAAGGATTACTCAGGTAAGTTTTCAAGTTTTCAACAGTATCAAAAAGGGGGGAAGTGGGTAGAGATATTGCTGGCTTCCTAAATAAAGGTAAGAAGAAAACACCAAGGAAAATAAAATAAGAACAATGAGGATAATGATGTCGTGATCTAGATATTCCTGAATCCTTGCACTCTTCCTAGCATGTGGCATTTCATCTTAAAAGACTTAAGAAAAATCGTAACAAAGATTTACTCATAAGAAAAACTGAGCAAGTGAAAACTCAAAAGAAATCCTTGTAATAACCGCAGGAGTACTTCTAGTCACAGGCATTTCAAGGTATGTATATGTATATGTATATGTATATGTATATGTATATGTATATGTATATGTATATATTTTTTTAAATATATAACTCCTGTTACAGCATCTTAGCACCTAAGACAACCGGAAGCAAGGTCTATGGCAGAAAACTACTAACCGCCACCCAACATCTGTTTTTACCTTCTTCCTTAGGAATACAACCTTTCATTCTGGATGGCATTGTACCTCTTACCGTTCCTCCTCTCTGAAATGTGGACACAGTAGCTATTGCTCCAGAAGTCAGCTTGGATCACAAGGTGATCTTTGAAAATGGAAGTGACACACTGAGGATATGAGAGCAGAGAGAAGAGATCTGGGTCCTTGATTTTTTTGTGAAGCAATTGTGAAGCTGCCATCTGAGCCCTGAACTGCCTACCTTCCAGACTTCTTCTGTGTGAAACTACTACAAAAAGATATCTATCAGCAGATGAATTCAATTATTAACAAACATGAAATTTGGGACATGAAGTGGGGTGACACAAATAATAGAACCTAAAATAAGATACTCTTAAAGCAGGAGTTGATGAGGCAAACAATAACTCTGATATTGCAGGCTGGAAAGCTAGTGACCTTATTAAAGAATGAAAAGGATTTGGTCAAATTTGGTCATCTACAGAAGTTAGAAAGCAAACCATATACCAAATGAAGCTAGAGCAAGGAGAGAAATACAGGAAAATTTTAGAATGCTGGCATGTGTTGGCTCCCTCCGGTCACTTAGAACAAAGTTGTAAGAGAAATAAAATAAACTTCGATTAGAGTTGCAAGCAGAGATGGAGAAAATGCAGATTTGCTAAGGGAGGTAACTCCCTATGGCCTGCAATTTAAACTAACACTCCCATAATTTAAAGCTTTGCATAGCTGAAAAAACACCAACTGTTTCTGAAGAAGCAAAGTGAAGTAATTGAATGGTAGCTGCAAAACTGCAGCCTTGGCAATAGAGAAGACTGGTGCCTTGCCACACAAAAGCAATGATGTAAGGGTGTTGTCTTTCCACCCACGATTTCCACCACTGTTTCAAATGGCCTCATCAGAACCATCATTTCTTCAGAACCCAGAAGAGGTCAATGAACTTGAACGGGGGAAAAAATACTCTTCATTTCCACTAACTTGTGACTGAAATTTAGCATCCCCTTGAATTATGAAGTCAGACAACAAATCATAGTAGCATTAACAGTACTTGTGACTTCTGCCACCAATAAAAATAACAAATATATTCCTATCACATGCAAATATTGCAGAATCTCAACTATTAAAGTCAACTACTTTAAAATTACACTACTGTATTAGACTTGCCACTAGATCTTTTATTTCAAGTGTTAAAAGCACAGATATTATGACGTTTTCAAGTTAATATTTTGCCAACCATATTTCAACAGAATCAGTTTCCTGTGTAATCCTAAGTATTTTATTTTGTGAATTTTGAGACATTATTCTGAAACAGATCCACAGGTTTCACCAGACTGTTAAAGGGGTTCCATAGCACCAAAACAAGATTGGAAATTCCTGGGGTAAATGGAGCACAAAGGCCACAGTCTTCACACTGAAAAACTGTCTTGGCAGATACTTTAGATCAAAACGGCAAAAAGCCTACGAAGTATTTTAAAATAACTGTATGGAGGGTAGGGGGAGAGAAAGAGACTAGACACAAAAGCTCTTCTGTTTCCAAAATAATACCCAAGCCCATCAATAAGAAGTGAGCTATAAAAGCTGCACATTTCCCAGAAAGGGCATCTTCAATAATATCCATCTCAGATGTGGCCATGGAAGATAATGGACAAGGTAGGATCTTTCATAGGGCACAGGGGACAATAGAGGCCCTATCAAAGAGCAAAATCAAGAAATTTATTACACTGTTAGGGAGTCACTGTCATTCTTACCCAGTAAGATTTTATAATGCATTAATGACTGTTGAGTGTTACCTGTTATCCTCTTTTCTGAATAAGTTTTTATTGCTGTTATCCTTACTCCTTCTCCACAACTATGTATTAGGTAGAATACAGACAACTCATCTTTGATTTATAGATCTTTGAACCACAAGAAGCCACACCAGGATCTAATGAAAGAGACTGCAGCTATAGAGCTTGGATCTTGAGCTAATTATAGTAACTGGATGAAACTCTGGGTTGTCTCCCTTGGGAAAAGAGCAAGTAAGTTCAAGATACAGGAGGAAGAGTACATATGAATATTTATGTACTCACAGGGGCAGATTTGTAGTGGAAACCTAAAAAGAAATAAAATAATCCAATATAAATTGACTTTACATTCTATAACCATATGACATGAAATTAATTTTTTTAAGTTTATTTATTTATTTTGAGAGAGAGCAAGCACAAGAGAGTCGGGGGGTGGAGGGGGCACTGGGGGAGAGAGAATCTCAAGCAGGCTCCATATGCCAGCACAGCAAACCATGAGATCATGACCTGAGCCGAAATTAAGAGTCAGATGCTTAACCGACTGAGCCACCCAGACTCCCTGACATAAAATTAAATTTTAACTTACAAATGAAATAATTTATTTCCAAGCAAAAGTAGCTGGTGTTACTTTAGTTTTCATATACCAGCAAAATCAAAGTTTCTACTCTTAGTTCAATTTCAGCAAAGTGGAAAAGATAAGACTTAGTGATTAAGAACACAGGTTCTTGAGCAAGTCTGCCTGGATTAGATTCCTAACTCTCCCACTTTCAGCTATGTGACCTTACACAAGTAAATTAACCTCTTTATGCCTCAGTTTCCTCATCTGTAAGATGAGGATAAAAATAGTACCAAACCCAAAGTATTGCTGTGAGGATTAAATGAATTAACACACACAAAGCACGAAGAATAGTTTCAAAGAGGGGCACGTGGGTGGCTGAGAGCCTCACGGTGGGCTCTGTGCTAACTGTTGCAGAGCCTGCCTGGGATTCTCTCTTTCCCTCTCTCTCTCTCTGCCCCTCTCCTGCTCTCATTTTCTCTCAAAATATATAAACTTAAAAAAGAATAGTTTCTAACTTATAGTCAATAAGCACTCAATAAATGTCCACACTCGATTTTTATGATCAAATTCATACTCTTCAGGATTTTCTAAATTTTAATTTTTTTTTTAGATTTTATTTTATTTTAATCTCTACACCCAACATGGGACTCAAACTCAAGACCCCAGATCAAGAGTCACACTAACTAAGCTAGCCAGGTGCTCCAGAATTTTCTAAATTTTAAATGGTTATCACTCTTACTCAGTGGTTTTAGACTTACATGCCCTAAATGACACAACAATCATTTAGCAACCTCAATGGAAATGAGCCCCTCATTCATAAACTAAAGTGACCCAGAAAGGATTACATTTAAAATTTTTGTTTGTAGACTGTATATGAGAATTGAGAACATACTTTTCCCCATAAAATAAGGTGATAAGATGACTCCTGCAGCAGCCCACAAAATCCTACTTATTCCATAAAGGAATTCTAGGTCGACAGTTCTTAGAGTATAAAAGCCCCAGTTGGACATCTTGCAGCAGAGAGAAAAAGGAGTTACCCAGGGAAAAAAAAAAAAAAGAAATAAGATTTACCATTTTCCTGGTGCAGGACCAGCTTGTTCCTGACAAAATTTCAATATGGTTTATATATGGCATACTTCTAACTACCTTCTATTCCTTGGATCTCCCATCTCATATGTCCTAAGTCTCTAATACTGGTCCCCAAGGTTGGTGTTATAAACTCCAAAATTAATTACTTGTTCTTCTTTTCTAGTAAAAACTCCCATCTTTTCAAAACAGTGATCTCTGCTCCATTTAGGAGAAAAATGGACAGCATCAAACTAATCTCCACTAAGGTATGAATAACTGAAGCTTTAAACTTTCTAAGTTTATGGCCTTTTTAAAAGATAAACTGAAAAATCCTCAGTGGTTTCAAGTGTAAATACAGGTGAAGGAATCATAATTGAGGAGAGGGAATCCAATACACAGTGAACTATCCAAAACTCTTGACTTTCTCAACTTCTCTTTCCCCCTAAAATTCCAAGAATATTCACTAACGCAAAATTCTGGGGGATTTAGTAGTGAGACAACCACCATTTGTAAAAACTAATGTGATTTCAGAGTATTTATCATAAAATCAGAGATGAAAAAGAACTTCATTGGATCATTTTTTTTTTTAAGTCCTGGTATTACCCATCTTGGAGACCAACAATATTAAGATCTCCAAGGGAAGAAAAGTTCACAATTTACTCAATTATATACCTGTCTTAAGGTATATAACTCATGGTGTTTGGGGGGGGGGGGGGGGGGGGGTTCGTTTTGGGGTTTGTTTTTGTTTTTTAAGTTTAAACTAGCCAAGGGCACCTATGGCTCAGGTGGTAGAGCATGCAACTCTTCATCTTGGGGTCATGAGTTCAAGCCCCATGTTGGGCACAGAAATTACTTAAAAATAAATAAACAGGGGCACCTGGGTAGCTCAGTCAGTTGACTTGTCCAACTTCAGCTAGGTCATGATCTCACCGTTCATGAGTTTGAGCCCTGCATCAGGCTCAGAGCCCACTTCGGATCCTCTGTCCCCCACCCCCTCCGCCCCTTCCCCTTTTGTGTGTGTGCTCTCTCTCTCACACACACAAATAAATAAAACATTTAAATTAACACTAAATAAAAATAAATATTCAAAAAATTAAAAGTTTTGGGGTGCCTGGGTGCCTCACTCAGCTGAGCATCCAACTCCTGATTTTGACTCAGGTCATGATCCTAGGCTCATGGGATCAAGCCCTGCATCAGGCTCCGTGCTGAGCATGGAGCCTGCTTGGGATTCTCTCTCTCCCACACTGCCTCCCTTGCTCATGTTCTTTCAAATTAAAAAATATATATAAAAAGAAAATGAAAAAAAAAATTAAAAGTTTTAACAGGTTAATCTGTATCTCCCTTGCTACACAGAAGAAAATTTCTTTACATTCTCTCTTGGAAAATTAGAACTGGTCAGAGTTCTATTCATGATGATGCTTCACATATTTTACAGTATTAACACATCTTGTGTTCCTTTTCCTGTAAGTTTCAAGTCCAGAACTTCTCCAACAGGACCGGAATTTGAAGCCCTAATATACTTACTGCCCTTCTCTAAATTATCTCCAAATTACTCCAAATAGAATCTTAAATTCATAAAACTGTATTTTAAATTTATACAAGCTATACTCATAGTTCTAGCTCCACTCAGTGTACAAACTTAGGGATCATGCAATCAAAAGATATTTTTAGGGGCACCTGGGTAGCTCAGTAGGTTAAGTATCCGACTTCAGCTCAGGTCATGATATCATAGTTCTTGAGTTCAAGCCCCGCATCAGGCTCTGTGCTGACAGCTCAGAGCCTGTAGCCTGCTTCAGATTCCGTCTCTCTCTCTCTCTCTCTCTCTCTCTCTCTCTCTGTGCCTCTCCCATTCGTGCTCAGTCTCTCTCAAAAATAAATAAACATTAAAAAATATTTTCATGCTATATGTGTAACTCTCATCTTAGGTATCTTCTGCTCTACAATGTAGGAAGGAAAAATAAGTATTTTTGGACATTAACCACTCAACTACATTCTGTCATTAAGTAAATACTATATTTTGCATTTAAATCTCACTTACTTACTGGAATCTGAGTAGTCCGACAGACTCATGAGCACTAATCCCTTTAACACAAGAACCCCCAAAGCCATCTTTGCAGCTGTTTTTTAAAAATCCAGACAGAATCTGCTATTAATAGTCCTTACACTTAGTTTAAAACACATATATAAAATGTACATACAGTAAAAGTCCTCTGAATAACACGTATTCACTGGCTCATCCTGTCTTAAGTGTACATTTATCCTGACCTCTCTACAACCATACTGCTTCAACCTACCATACAACATTACACAAGTAGTTTGGCATTAGTGCTGGCAGAGGGCTAACATTGGGAAGCTAATCCCATCTTATCATTTAGTGTTAAGTATGATGCACAGAAAATGCTGAAGAAACAGCCTGAACTTTTACACGTGAGGTCTATGATTCAGCTGGTCCTCAAAGTGTGATACAGACACCCTTTCAGGGAATCTGAAAGGTCAAAACAATTTTCATTATAAGATGTTACCTGCCTTTTTCATTCTCATCCTCTGATGAGCTTTTCAAATGCTATGTGATGGGTGATATCACATCAGACTGAATGCAGAAGCGGAGATGAGAATCCAGCTATCTCTATTAAACCAGTTTTTAAAATTTGCAAAAATGTAAAACCAATGCCAAACTTCTTACTTTTTTTGTTTTGCAAAATACACTTAATGTTTCTTAAAGCACGTTATCATGGGCTTACTGTTGTATCTTTGTAAATTAACAAATGTTTTAATTTTTTCTTAGTTTTAATTCCTAACATAATAAAATTTGATAGATAAAACACACAAACAAAAGCTTTGTGGATACTAAATAATTTTTGAGAGACCAAACAATTTAAGAACCATGTTAACTTATTAACTTAAAGACTAAAGATCAGTTTCTAATATATTACAATGTAATGAAAAAAGAGCTTTCAAGTCACTCAAAAAGCTTGAATTTTCACTCTTCCACTTATTAACTGCATCCTCGAACAAGTCAAACAAACCTGTAAGCCTCACAGATTTGCTTTGAGTTGTAAATGACAAAAAATATGTGGAACACCCTAACACACACTTAATGCCTGGCATACAGTAGACATTCAACAAATGACAACTATTAGAAACCTTTAAAAAAGAAAAAGACACCTTGCTTGTTTTCCCCTTGGTCAGTGAAGTCTCTGTAGTGCACAGCATACAACAAATTTAGTTGAATTCAGTTCCACGTTGCGTATTTTTAATAATGTTCAGTATCATTTAAGTTTCCCTGGCCACAACAGGTAGGGAACATCAGGCCTTTCATCCATGTCGTGGATTTTTAAAAACGTCCAGTATCACTTAAGTTTCCCTGGCCACAACAGGTAGGTAACATCAGGCCTTTCATGAGATGCACAAAACTTGAAAAGGCCAAAAATCAACCTCTAAATTTCCTGTAAGTCTTAAATAAGCAATCTGACATACAGCTGTTTAACAGTAGGAAATGTCTGTAATAAGTATAGACTACTTGAATTAGAGATGTTCTCAGAGTATCATAAATGTATTCTTCTAATGTCTACTTTTAGACTCCTGGTTATAACTTCAAGTATGGCTAGGTTAAAAGAAAAATCAGACTGAGTCTTACACAACAGACTTCAGTTTTCATAAGAAATGGACCAAAAATTTTAAAGGGTAGAGAGGGAGGGATCTGTGTGAAGAGGACACCCAATTCTAAACTTTAAAACAATCAATGAGGCACCTGGGTGGCTCAGTCAGTTGAGTGTCTGACTCAGGTCATAATCTCACGGTTGATGAGTTCAAGCCCCGCGTCGGGCTCTGTGCTGACAGCTCAGAGCCTGGAGCCTGCTTCGGATTCTGCATCTCCCTCTCTCTCTCTGCCCCTCCCCCGCTCATGCTCTGTCTCAGTCTCAAAAATAAATAAGCATTAAAAAAAAGTTTTAAACAATAATCAATGAAGAAGAAAATTACAGAACTATACCAGTCAAAGGCATATTCGTTGAGGTAATTCAGAAAAATAAGTGAGAATGAGTTAAGCTAGAATCTAAGGGAATTTCACCATGAGTCAACTGATCAAACTATTAAAATCTAAATACAGACCTTCTATTGTAAGATCACATCAATCAAACATTATCAGTGCACATAATACATCAATACTGATTATCATTCCATGGCGTGAGATGGTCTGAAGAGGATTAACTTCCACAGACATCCCAGTGCTGTTTAGGGTAAAATGTTTACTAGTAATCTATAAAAAGATACTGCAGCTCAAACTTTATTAGACTCTAGGGGAATCTCTCTGCCTAGAGACTTACCTTGCTTATTCTACTATTAGCTCCTAAAGACCTTACATTTCTGTTTTTGTTTTTTGTTTCCTATCATCATCACTTCAAAGTTTCTCAGCTTTGCGGTCTTTAACACAGACTTTATCCTTTTTCTTTTCATCAAGCATGGCAATTTCTTCCATAAATCATCACAATCTTTTCTTAATGGAATAAACTACTTCCATAAACTACTTCCATGTGCTCAAAAAAACCACAGTTCTTTACCATCTTCTAAAAATTTATTTGGCAATTTATAAATATGAAAGTTTTTCTTTACCCTTTTAACCCACCACTAAGCAGATACTGGGTTATCAGGTTCTTTTCTCAACAGAGTACTTAAAACTACCAGATTTCAAGACTTACTGTAAAACTGCAATAATTAAAACATACACACAAACTACAATAATCAAGACAAATGGTCTCAGTGAAAGGATAGATATATAAATCAACAGAACAGGGTCCAAAAATAGACCCACACCTATATGGTCAATTGATTTATTATTATCATTACTGAAGTATAGCTGACATACAATGTTATAATAGTTTCAGGTGGACGACATAGTGATTCAACAATTCTGTATGTTACTCAATGCTCACCAAGTATAATCACCAATATTAACATTATTACAGTATTATGGACTATATTTCCTATACTGTACTTTTCATCTCCATGATTCATTTATTTTATAACTGGTATTCTCTACCTCTTAATCCCTTTCACTTACTTGTTTCCTGGCCAACTGATTTTTGATTAAAGTACCAAGACAAGTTAGGAAAGGAAAAACTTCAAAAAATGATGCTGTAACAACTGGTTATCTATCTGTATGAAAAAACATGCAATGGCCCTTATCTCATATCATAAACAAAAACCTATAAACTGAATTACAGAAATGTAAAAGCTAAAACTATAAAACTTCTAGAAAAAATCATGAGAGAAAATCTTTGTAACATTTGGTTAAGCAAATATCTCCCAGATAAGACATGAAAAAAAATCACAATTCATAGAAGAAAACTGGTAAGTTGAACTATATCAAAATTAAAAATTTCTGTTCTTCAAAAGACACCGTTAGGAGAATGAAAAGACAAGCCACGGCCTGGAACAAAATACAAAGCATGTATCTTAAGAAGGACTTGTATCTCAAGTCCTTTGTATTCTCAAAACTTAGTAATAATAAAGAACACCCAATTTTTTTTTTAATGGGCAAAAGATTTAAATATTTATGTCTCCCTTTTGTGTTGACAGTTTAGCTCGTATGGGAAAAGTCGAGCAGTGTTTTGCAGTTCATTAAAAGTAGTTCTATATATAACAATGTTATAAGCATTTCTTTAGAAATGGTTGAAATGCTTCTAAAATGTGATTATCGGCATATGCATGATTGCTGTAATGGTTGACATTCGTTTTAGAAGTTGTGAAATGTTATGACTTGTGCTTATGTAGACACGATCTTCTGCCTCAGTATAGAGGCAATGGACTTCAATAAAGTCTACTGAAAGAAAAGATGAAAAAGAGAAAAGAAAGGAAAAAGAAAAAATGAAAAAGAGAAGAGAAGAGAAGAGAAGAGAAGAGAAGAGAAGAGAAGAGATGAGATAAAGGGAGGGAGGTGGGAGGGCAGAAGATCTGAACAGATACTTCAACAAAGAAGATATAAGATGGTAAAGAAGAAGCACATGAAAAGATGCTCAACATCATTAATCATTAAGGAATCACAAATTAAAACTACACTGATTATCACTACATACCTATTAGAATGGCTAAAATTAAAAGACTGACCATACCATGTGTTGCCAAAGATATGGAGCAACTGGAATTCTCACACACTTCTGGTGAGAATGTAAAATGGTACAATACTTTCAAAACCAGTATGACAGTTTCTTAAACATAAACCTACCATGTGATCCTGTCATTTAATTCCCAGGTATTTACCCAAAATAGATAATATGTCCAAAGACACACGTATAAATGTTCACAGCATTTTTATTTGTAATAGCTAAAGCTGGAAAACAATCCAAATATACATCAACAGGTAAATGTTGTACACATATCCAATGGAACAAAAAGGTATGAACTATTGATGCATGCAGAGACACAGGTGAATCTCAAGGTAATTATGCTAAATTAAAGAAGATGACAAATAAAAAAATATATACTATACAGTTCCATTTCTATACAACTTGAGAAAATGCAAATATACATATAGGGACAGAAATGCAGATCAGTTGATATCTTGCAAAAAGTGACAAGAACCATACAGGGACTTGGGAGTGATGGTTATGTTGTGGTAATAATTTTATGGGGGGGGGGGCAAGCTTATCAAATCATACTGTATCTCAATAAAGCTGTTTTAAATATATATACCGTAAAACCTTGGTTTGTGAGCACAATTCGTTCCAGAAACATGCTTGTAATCCAAAGCACTTGTACATCAAAGCAAATTTCTCCTTAAGAAATAATGGAAACTAGGATGATTTGTTCTACAACCCAAAAATATTCATATAAAAACGATTACAATACTGTAATATAATACAAAAAAATAAAGAAAATACAAAATATAAAGAAAGCTAAACAAATTAACCTGCACTTACCTTTGAAAACCTTTGTGGCTGGTGTGAGGGAAACAAGAGAGAGGAGGATTATTGTGCAGGACGACTTTCACTAGCACTAACAAAATCACTGCTACCTATTGGTTCAATGGAATCTTTTTCTTTCCATGCAACTTTTAAAGGAACTATCCAATGACACTTTTATTTCCTTTTGAGGATTTCACGGAAATGTGACATTGCATTGTCTTTAAACAGACTCATTTCTCACATTGCTAAAGCCTTATTCGGGTGGTGCTTTTCTACAAGATTTTGAACTGTTTCCCACATTTTACACATCTCCCTAATCTCATTTGAAGTGAGGGATTCCTCTGCCTTTTTCTCCTCCTCCTCTGCAGATGAGATCTCGTCGATAACCTCTTGCTGTTGCTCATGATACAGATCCATCAGTTTGTCAGCTCCTGGCCATGTTCCTCTCCAACTCTTCTTTTTCTTTTTAATATTTATTTTTGAGAGAGAGAAAGAACACAAGCGGGGGAGAGAGCAGAGAGAAGAGAGGGAGAAGAGAGGATCCCAAGCAGGTTGCACACTGCCAACACAGGGCCTGGCAGAGGGCTTAACTTATGAACCATGAGATCATGACCTTAGCTAAAATTGAGTCGGACACTTAACCGATGAGCCACCCAGGCACCCCCCTCCACCAGCTCTTGAATATCGTCTTCATTCACTTCCAGTCCCATGGTCTTCCCTAAGAATATAATTTCATTGACAACTGGCAGCTCCTATCCATGAGTAAGCCCCTCTAAGTCATGTCCAAGAATCCAATCAGGCCACAGTTTTCTCCAAGAAGAACTGAGGGTTCTCTTGCTGATCCCATCCTAGGCTTTACTGAGGACCTTGAGACAGTTCACAATGTAGAAATTATTTTTCCAAACTCTCGGAGGGTAAGGTTTGTTCCTTAGGTCACCTTGAAGCATCAGTGAAATAGTGCTTTGGTGTAAAGCTTTTTAAAGTTAGAAGGACTGGAGGACTGGAGTGGTGCTGGGAAGAAAGAACTTGACTTTAATGAACTCGAATTCCTCCAGTAAGTCATCCTCAAAGCCTGGAGGATGAGCAGGAGCATTATCCATAACCAGCAAGGCTTCAAGTGGCACCTTTTCTAAAAGGTGTTTCTTCACTGCAGGACCAAAGACCTTGTTGATCCACTCAATGAACAAGACACAAGTGACCCAAGTCTTACTGGTGGACCTCAATATAACATTTAGCTGGCTCTTCTGCACCTTGCATTTCTTGAAGGCTTGTGGATTCTCAGAATGATAGATGAGCAAGGGCTTGACTTTTAAATTACCGCTTGCATTAGCACAAGAGAGTGAGACAGTCTTTCATGGGCTTGTGATGGGGTATTGTATTCTCTCCTTCTGTAAAGTAAGCCCTCTTTGGCATCTTTTTCCAAAAAAACTGTCACCTCGCAGTTAAAAACTTACTCCAGCCAGTATCACTCAGAAACCATGAGCTTCTGGAACTCAGTAGTGAACACCTCAGCTGCCTTAGTGTCCAAATTCACAGGCTCTCTGTGCCTCACAACACTTTGGATGCCATTTCTCCTCTTACAGTTATCAAACCATCCCCTGCTTGCCTTGAAGCCTTGTTCCTTTTCTGTTGACGTACATGGTGGTTTACTTACAAGGCTGGTGTACAGGCCTTTGCCTTACTGCAGATGAAATTCTCTCTCATGGTATCACCTGCTACTTGCTTCTCATTTATCCAAACCAGAAGTAACTTCTCTACACCTTCCAGAACACGTGGCCATCGCTTTGATATTTTGCTGCATCTAGCCCCCTTATTTCTTCTTTAATACTGTGCAAATGGTCGATGTAGACTTCTAAAATCTTGCAATTTCAGCCACTCTCATTCATACTTCACGATTTCCTTAACTTCCATCATAATCATTTTCTTCTTCTTACCACCTTTTTTTTTCAACCTTTTTCTGTATGGGGGCCATTGTATACACTCTCACAGATGTTGACTATAGTACAGTATTAATAAACTCTTGTCATATACTGTATTTAATGTAACTGGCAATAAGGCAGCAAAGAGTCTATATCTGCAGGCAGCCTGACCTAGAATGAAGCAAAGCAATCCTAAGCTTACTCTTGTGTGGAAAAGCAAAGGACTGTCCATAGGTGCATTAAAGTGACCAAAAATACACTAATGCCAGATGTGGACACCTTCCAACATTCTGAAAAATCAGATTTCTGCCAAATACCTTGGCCTGAGACCAGCATCCAAGCAAGGGAGACAATCACCCACAGTCCCACAGCAAGAGAGAGAGAGAAGAACCACTGGCTCAGTTGTGATCATGTGACATTCAACGTCACATACTACTCATACTGCAAGACATTGCTCCTTTATCAAGTTAAAATTTACTAGAAATGTTTGCTGGTCTTACAGAATACTCACAGAACAAGTTACTCACAATCCAAGGTTTTACTGTGTGTGTGTGTGTGTGTGTGTGTGTGTGTGTAGTGATTTTGAGTAAATCACAAAGAAAAAGTAAACTGGAAGAAAAAATTTAAAAACTTTTTTGCTCTAACCAAAAAAATTGTGCCCAGAATATTTTAAGAACTCTTACAATGCAATAAGACAACAAACTACACGGTTTTAAAATGTGCATAAGGTATGAATAAAGACATACAAGTAGTCAATGAGCACATGAAAAGATGTACAACACATCATTAGTCAATAGGAAAAAACAAATTAAAATCACAAGTGAGATACCACTCTATACCCATTAAATGTCTAAAATCAATTTGAAAAGCAGTAATATCTTCCTTTATGAATTTAAACCCCGTAAGTTTTGTCTTGATTATCAATAACAAAAATAACTGTATCTGTGCTATACAGTAAAGCATGAGTGATTAACCCCACTTTATATGGCTTCTAATCCATTAATCTGATTACAATACATGGGCTTCTCAGGTTTTTATTTTTTGAATTATCTATAGGCCTACCTGTAATAAAGTAAGCACTGTATTTTTCTCAGGCTCTACTCACTCAAATAGCGTCATCTTTCCATAACCTCCACGAATTATCTTTTTTATACCTTCTTACATAGCTAATATATCACTCTCCAAGTTGGGCGGGGGGGGGGGGGGGGGGGGAGGGAAGGGGAGTGGAAAGAGTGTTAACTGTGAGGAAATGGTTTCCTATGCTTAAAATTTCCATTCTGTACCATAACCTTCAACAGGGACCTGTCCATCAGCACCTATCCCTTAGGCTCTCAAGTAAGCATCAGTATGGGGCAAAGTCATCTTTCTGCTATCCTTTTCTTTTGTTGTTTCTATGACAATCTTGAATGCTAATAAGCACATAATGAGTATGGATTCAATATGTATCTGTCAAATAAACAGAACTGGGGTAACAGTCCAATTCCAAATCCACAATTCTAAGGATACTCTGTTCCAAAAGGAAGGTAGAAATCCAGTCTTCAATTTATTACCCACATGACTATTAGGAAAGGGTCTGAATCCTAAAAACATCCTCTCTTGAAATCCTAACTCTTCTCACCCAACACAGGATACATGCTGCTTTGTATCAGACACTCCCTGTAGTATTTTGCCTAGCTCACCATGCCCTTTCTCGGAGTTGTCTCCACCCCCAGAGCCCTGAAAGTCTTCTTTACACCATATCTGTATGAGTACTACAACAAATTAAAGGATGAAAACCAGGGTTGATATTTGACCTAAATTGTTCACCTGAATTCTCTTCCTTAGGAATTCAGAATTAGGACTGAAGTGGTCTGGGCTGGTATCTTGAATGAAGAAGCTATGAACTTGAGAGGTATGGGATGACCATGTGCCCGAAAGACAAAGAAAGCTTATTTGCATAAATGAAGAAATAAATTACAGAGAAAAGCAACAGAGAAGAGAGTATACTGCCTAGTTTCCTAAGAACCTAAGTTCTATTTCCTCAAGAGATCCAGCTATCCCTGGGTTCTGTGAAACACCCCTGTATTCTCCATAAATAAATTCCTTTTCTTTTTTGATGTATCCAGTGCTGGTTTCTTTTACTTGCAGCCAAGCAAAACTTGACTAAAATAAGCTTACTAAATCATAAATCAAATCATATTTCTTTTTTATTTTTCAGTATTTTTTTATACCATATACACTGTTGACAGGCACAGATTTTACATTTAACTCTTTTACTTTGCCAGTATACCCACTGATACTTTTTATTCCCTATTATCTCTTATATTATTTCCCCCATATGTATATGAATTCATGACAACTCAAATTCCTCTACCATCTCCCCATAAAAAAAGCTGATGCTTTTCATAAAAACATTTTTTCAATTTTAGACAATGGATTTCAAAATTAAATCACCAGTTTTCTGTCACTTTTTTCCAGTTTCCTGCATTCATATTTCCCTTTTACAACTATTTTTTATAATATCCTCAATTAAGTGGATTTTTTTTTACAGCCTTCATTTTAAGAAAAAGCCTCAAATGATGATAAATAATGACAACCAAGAGGCAGAACTTCGTGATTAAGAGCATGGGTACTGGAGCAAGACCTACAATATGAATCCCAGCTCTGTCCACTAATTCACTGCATGTGCTTCAGTTAAGCTCAACTTTTGTATTTCCATTTCCTCATTTGTGAAATGAAGATAATGGTACCAACTTCATAGAGCTGTTGGGAGGGGATTTAATTTATATACTTTAAAATGCTTAAATAATGCTTGGTCTAGTAGTAAGAACACCATAAATGCTAGCTTCCAAAGTCAATATTCAGTCACAAAAGTAACTTGTAATAATATGTCCTTAAGTCAATGACTGATCAATGGTACTCTTCAATGCCTAATGCTCAGAAATGGAAGCTCTAGGATATTCGGTCATTTTAGATCAAAGATTAAATTACATTTCGTATACTCCAGGCCAGCACAGTCCAACAGAATTTCCTGCAACAATGGAAAAGTACATGTGCTATCCAGTAGGATAGTCACTAGCCATGTGTAGCTACTGAGCACTTAAAATGTGGCTAGCGTGCCTAAGGAACTGATTTTTCTTCTTTTTATTTTTAATTAATTTAAACAGCCACATGAGGCTAGTGGCTACTATATCAGACAGTACAGCTCTAAAAAATAAGTCAGAGGGGCGCCTGGGTGGCTCAGTTGGTTAAAAGTCCAACTTCAGCCTAGGTCATGATCTCACCATTCCTATGTCGGGCTCTGTGCTGATAGCTCAGAGCCTGGAGCCTGTTTCAGATTCTGTGTCTCCCTCTCTCCCTCTGCCCCTCCCCTGCTCATGCTTGGTCTCTCTCTCAAAAATAAACAAACATTTTAAAAATTTTTTTGTTTTTAAGCCAGAAAAGTTCAAAATATAGCTTAGAAAAATTTGTCAAAATTACATAGTTGTCAAAATTAAGAGGATTTCTCATTACTCCTCATTTAATTGGAATATGCCACATCTAACGTACAAATTAACAGATTCTATCAATTTCCCCAAAAAGCTTGATAAAGGTG
This sequence comes from Panthera uncia, assembly GCF_023721935.1. Taxonomy (NCBI): domain Eukaryota; kingdom Metazoa; phylum Chordata; class Mammalia; order Carnivora; family Felidae; genus Panthera; species Panthera uncia. The sequence goes on along the minus strand of NW_026057585.1, from coordinate 72,242,479 downwards.
GTAACAATGAGGGACGACCAGGTAGCTCAGTTGATTGTGTCTAACTCTTGATTTCAGCTCAGGACATGATCCCAGGGTCATGATACTGAGCCCCAAGTCAGGCTCTGTGCTGAGCATGGAGTCTGCTTAAGATTCTTTCCCTCTCAGGGTGCCTGGGTGGCTAAGTAAGTTAAGTGTCTGATTCTCAGTTTCAGCTGGGGTCATGACCTCATGGTTTCATGAGTTCGAGCCCTGCATCAGGCTGTGCGCTGCTGGTGTAGAGCCTGTTTGGGATTCTCTCTCTCTTCCTCTCTCCCTCTCTGCCACTCCCCTACTCACGCTGTCTCTGTCTCTCTCAAAATAAATACGTAAACTTAAAAAAACTTAAAAAAAGAAAGGGGGCGCCTGGGTGGCTCAGTCGGTTAAGCGGCCGACTTCGGCTCAGGTCACGATCTCGCGGTCCGTGAGTTCGAGCCCCGCGTCGGGCTCTGTGCTGACAGCTCAGAGCCTGGAGCCTGCTTCAGATTCTGTGTCTCCCTCTCTCTCTGCCCCTCCCCTGTTCATGCTCTGTCTCTCTCTGTCTCAAAAATAAATAAACGTTAAAAAAAAAATTTTTTTTAATTAAAAAAAAAAACTTAAAAAAAGATTCTCTCCCTATGCCCCTCTCCCCTGCTCACTAATTTAAAAAAAATTTTTTTTTTTATTTTTCAAAGATAGTAACAATGATAAACTATGGCATGATCATGCAAAAGCTATTTTTGCCACTGTGTGGGAGAGACCTGACAGCATAAAATTATAGACATAACAAACATATGACATTCAATGTCAGCGAACATCCTTAGCCTGAAGGCCAGTTGCAAACCTGAACACTACTGGTAGATACTCTAGAATCTACGAATTCAGAGTGAAGGGGAGATAGAAGGGAGAAAAGAAATCCCACCCCCCCACCCCCTGCCACCATGTTCTTGAGCTGACAGCAAAGGATACCAATTTGTCCTCTTTTATTCTAAAAATGATGACCTCTTTGCTTCCTACTATTGAAATAGAGAAAAGAGGAAAAAATATGCCAGGTGACTTATGTATACATTTAATCCCATGAATCTTAACAGACCAGTAAGGTAAGCATTAATAACCCTATTATAGCAAAATTGGGAAAAGTGAAACAACTTCCTAAGATCATATGAGTAATATATGGCAGAGATTTAAACCTGTAGCTACTTGATGCTAAGACTACATATCAGAGCTGCCTTATCAATACCAAGCCTATTACTAGAAACAAGGCAGCAAGAGGTCTTAAAATAAATCCACCCTGCTCTGGCCATTCTAAGTAGCAAAACAGCAGGATCAACAGTATCAAGAGAAGAGAAATGAGGAAACAGATGGATAGGAAATACATCTGGGATGCTAACACATGAGCTTCACTGGTGCTAAAATATCCCTATGTGTTTCCTAGTATATCCTAAACAGACAGCCTGGATCAATAATCCTCTTTAAGGGAGAGGTATAACAAAAAGGAAAAAGCAAGTGCAAAAAAAAGGGTAAAAGCAGAAAAAAAAAAAAAAAAAAAACCCACAACAACAAAAGGACAAGATCTCAGGTAGAAGTGTCACTAGAAACTACTTATAGTGCTACGAATAACCCAGTGTCCCAAAATTTATATACATATGAATCATAAAAATTCAATCCTATAAAATTACCAGGCAATTCAGAAATGCAGAAAGGACCTCATTTGAACAAGTCTAAAGAAACATCAAATTTTATTTTGCTTTAATCAAACCAAATAATAAGTCTATTGCTACAACATGTGAAAGAAATTATGTACACATATGTGTTGACTTGTCTACATAAAGCAAATGTTCAAGGTGAGTTTCTACTTTCAGTAAGCATTTGCTCTTACTGAATCTGTACTTGGAAATAAAATACAGGTACATCTCAGGATTCAAATCCATCTTATGCAAACTCAGGAACCAAACAAATTCTGCTAAATTTTTAAGATTCTATTGTTTGATAGAAACCATATCCATCATCATCTGAATTCTCACTCTTACTATTCAAAACTGAGGAACTGAACAGATGTACATGACTCAGTATTCACTATCTAGATTATCCAAACTGAGACTATGAATGCAATAGATTTAAACTGCAAGCAATATTTGTGAATCTTATATCAACTTTTAATACAATTTCACATAATTTACAAAATCAGGATTGTTTTTTCTTTTAGAAATGTAAGCATTCTGTTAAAATCACATAAACACTAGCTGCAAAATAGATCTGAAAAAAACATTTTTTTATACATTTTATTCTTAGCGGTTTGCCAGAACAAGTTATTAAGTTACTGCCTCTCAGCTCCAACCAAACCCCAAGCCCTTCTTCCCAATCTGCCTTAATGATGCTAGAACTGGGACTCTGTAAACCACATGTGCTTTGCCAGGTGGTTTCCTATAAGGTTCTGCCAAAAGGGAGCGTTTAAAGATGGACCACAACTCTGGGGAAGGAAAAAGATACTGGTGCCTTCTAGTTTATTCTTTAGGCTTCATAAAAGCATTACCCCACCAAAGATTTCTTCACTCCTACAACAGCAGATCCTCCCCCATAGTACTAAGTGAATCCCGTTTATAGTTTTCCCAACACCTGTGGAACTATTTTCATCATACACAATTGAAAGACACCCAGCACTGATCAATACCCATTCCTCCGAGGTCTGGGTCTCAAGCCCTAGGGACCCCTCTTTTGAACTCAGACACCAGCACAAGTCATACAGTGCCTTCTCCTCAGAGCTCCAAGTTTTGGTTCTACAGGACCCTTCCTTTAAATCTCTAGGTTTTCCCTTCGGTCTCAGAGCCCTTGGGGCTGGTAGATGCTTCTGGAAGTCTCTCTCTCCATGATCCTTAGAGTTTTATTTTTATCCTTTCTGTTACCTAGTTAACATTCTGTTAAGGTATCTCTGTACAAATAAGTGGTGTGGTTTCTGCCCCTGACAGCACCCTGATTTAAGAAAAAAAAAAAAAAAAAAAGGCTCATTATACAGAATACAGTGTTGTTACAGTAACTTGCAAATATTCAATGCTACCTATACTAACAAACAAAGAAAAACAAAGTGTTAATTAAAACCAACTTGGTCAAAATTAAAGAGTATACCTTGCTATTGTAGGGAAATAGGTGCTATTTACATAAATGGGTTAGGAAAAAAAGCTTAGGGCTGAAAGCTGCCACCAATGGGGTGAAAACGCCAAAGGTTAGCTAGTGAAATACTGTAACAGGATCGTAAGTAAAACTACTTTCCATCTGACACCAATGTACCATTGTACTTTGATCAGAAACTCCATTTGCCCCCCAGACCCTTTGCTTTTTACACATACAAGTTAATGATTACTATCTGATTGTTTTCTCCACATTCACATATGTAAGATCTTGTTTTCTTCATGTTCACCACGTGGGTAATATCTTGTGAGCTCAATAAATTTGGAGCAGAAACCCCTATTTGGGGCTCCTGTCTCCTCCCAGACATTTGCCTCTCTCATATTCAATTCTGCATCTGCTCTATTGCTGGACAAGAGAGAACTCCAGACTCACAGTCTGTGACACCTATCACTACAAAATTTTTTGCAATCATTCTTTTACAGAAATATGGGGTGTCTTTTTCTAATTCACACATTAACACCTACTAGTATAGAACTGTATGATACGAAGACATTAAAAATGGCCATCTCTCTCTGTCTTCCCAAATTTTCTACAATGTGTTATTTTAATACATAAAATACAAGTTCAATTTAAAAAATAATCCTAACATATTCAGATTAAATATTGAATATCTACCAAAACAATACTTAACTTGTTTATTAGCCTAAATATTTAAGGTAGTGGGGCATAATCCATTTACTACCCTTTCCTACCCAACAGATTTTTAAATATCACATACTTTCATTTCAGCCCCTACCTTCATTTACACTAAAAGGTCCACTCCCACTCTCACCTATGCCTACAAATCCCTACCTACCTACCCATTTTCTCATTCTCAGCCACATATCCAGCTCTTCACCACCAACTCATATACTTCCTATTTTGAAGCTAGCCATTTTCTAGATATACAGATAGTACAACCCAAGATACATATAAAGGTAGTACGTACAAGTAAAGTATGTTTATCAGTGCATTTGAGTTAAGAGTTCTGACTATTCCTATTTGGATCGTGTCACTGGGGAGGTCATTTCTGGTTTGGGGAAGACTATGGGAAAGCAGACTAAAATTTGTATGGTTTTAAGTAATCCAGTTTCTATCCCACCACCACCATCAAAGAATAGTCATTCTTTTCTCTTCCTTGTATCAAACTCAAGGCTTGCCTCCAGTTACAAAAAAAATCAATGATAAACGACGGTTTTCTACCCATACATTTAAGACTAGGAACTCTCTGCTTCGTAAATGGACCGTGCAGAATATTAACAGAAATGAAAGCTGTATATAAAACTACCAAATAACCCAACTCAGACACCAGAGTCCTAATGTTAAATTTATAGCTATATGTTCAAAAAAGATTCTAGAATATTATGCACAATTGTCAGTGTTACAAATTACCAAATTATCAAATAACTCAAGGTTATCTCTTTTCTTTCATCATCCCTTCCAATTCTATAATTGTACCAAGCACAAAAGTTAGATATACATTATTCCTAACCCAATGTCACATGCAAGCTTAAACCTTAACATAACTCAAATAAAGGGGTTTATAATCTCAGTCCATGACTTTGGTATAGCATTATTTCAGCATATTCCACAACTAAAATTACTTTCAGGAAGTCTAATCAACAGAAGATCAAAGTCTGAAAAATATCCCAATATGACCATATCCAAAGTTTTAAACATTCAAAAAAAGGGTAAAATGATTCCTCCCATCATACTGGGCAGTAATCACTATTAGGTCAATTAGTTCCACAGGAGCTTTGGGAATTAAAGAAACGATAATAGTCTTTTTTAAAAGGTTCTATTCAGAGCCACATAGGTGTCCCTTGTTTGGAGGCAGGGGCAGAGGACACACAAAGTAGAAAAGCAAATCTCTCCATCTATTTCCTCAAGCTGGAGATGCATTCTCAGGGAAAGAGGTGCCATAATGGCAAAGATTAAAGCTTTCCTAACTGAGGACAAAGGATAGCCATCCCTGACTGGCTGAAAATTCAAGAACATAAAAATGCAACTTCATTTTTCTTCTGTGGCATTCTAGACAATCAAAACTGCTTTCAAGCCAAGGATTCCTTGAATTCACATTCATCACTCTAATAATTTTTTATCCCTCCTTTCTCTCCTGCCCTCCAAAACTGAGCAATCCCAACTCTCTTCATCACTTACTCTATTTTAGCCACACTGACTTCCTCACTGTTCCTCCAACACACAAGGCAAGTCTCCTGCTCTACCAGTTCCTGGATTCCCTCTGCCTGGAATGCTCATATTCCACATACCCAAAGTGGAAAAGTCCATCTCTCTTTCACGTCTTCAATTGTCACCATTTCAGTAAAGGTTTCCTTGGCTACCCTATCTAAAAATAACACACACCCCTGTATTTCTCATTCCCTTTCTCTATTTTATTTTTTACCTTAGTCCTTATCACTAACATACTTTTTGTGCTCACTTCAGCACCATATATAACAACAGATACTTCTTGTTTATTAATTGTCCCTTCACCAGAAGGTAGCTCCAGATTATAGGATTTTGATCTGTTACGTTCACTGTTACAGCCCTAGCATTGAGAATAGTGCTTGACAACATATTAGGTGCTCATATGCTGAATAAATGATGCACTAGTTGAAGCAGTTGCAAGTAGTTAAATGATGCTTCCATCAACACTTCATACGCTAGTCTGAAAGATTTTAATTAACAGATTAGACTTAGGTTATTTTTTCAGACTGTTCTCTGGGACCTGCAACAACCCCTCAGGGGCAACTGTGGGGGTAGAACATGAAAGCCTAAGCAAACAGAAAAAAGTCCTGTATATATCTGTTTTATTCACTGGATTTCACATAAGATTTAATTTGTAGAAAGGACTTAGCAACTTCAAAAAAAATCTAAGACTACTAGGTTGTATGTAACTTAGCTCCTACTTTTTACACTTTATTTATTGCAAATGAGGATCATCAAGGTGTCATGTTTACATCATCATTTACAAAGAGATAAAAACTAGCACTGAGTCTTATTTAATCTGCTACACAAAGGCAACCAAAATTTACTGGGTATTTTCTAATTAAAACAAGTAGAAAGCAGAATCCTTTTTTTTAAAAGGAATGACAAAGAAGTATAAAAATTTTGTTACTCCATATACAAGAACATATGTAAATTCACTAAATGGAAATTAAGACCCAAATCCCATTATCACAAATGTCTCTGTGAGCAAAAATATCTCCCAACCCATCAGATAGCATAGTCTGACAAAACTATCAGTATTTTATTACCTCACCTTGATTTCATCCTAATATGATCTGACCAGCATAACTTTTAAAATGTTACATGTTCCAATAAGGAAAAAAAAGAGTACTCACCTTAATGAAGTTACAGATGGACAAGCTTGTCCATACAAACCCATCTGGCCACAAAGAGAATCTGAAAAGTAAACAAGAGTTAGTTATTAGAAGCTCCAAAGTAAATTAAACTGTAAATAAGACTCATTTCTAATTAAAACACTCTGAAAACAAATAGAAGGCTAAAACATTCACCACTATCTGAACAAATACTCATATGAATCAAAAATGTTATTAAACGATAAGAGGAATTATACTGAAGAAGACAAACATACCAGAGAATAAGAGAAATACACTGTAACATCCAAAGGAGCTGAAAACTCAAAATTTAGCAAATTGTTATGCTTATGATATACAGAGACTGCGTCCAAACTATTTAGTAGAATCCCATGGATTGCAGAGAGGTGTCTAGAGGAGACCAAAGAGCTGAGTATGCAGGTTCCCATCCCCACATAACTGTCCCCCACTCTATCTACTCTTCAATCAAAGCAGTGCTATCTTTCCTGGTTTTATACACCAGACTTCACTAAGACTTCATCTGAAGAATGGTTCCATTATTTAAAAAAAAGAGTTAATAATAACATTTGAACAAAGGAGTTTGGAATAAGAAGTTCCAGGTTCAAATTCTACTGTGACACTGTGAAACTTTGAAGAATTTATGTAACCTCACTGAACCTCAGATTCTTCACCTGTAACATGGGGATAAATACCATCTATGTAATTTTATTTACTCATCAGGGATAAACTGCAGGTTTGTTGTTAGATTAAATAAATTAATGAGCAGATGTAAAAGTCTCTATTAGCACTACTAATTGGCAAAAGGATGATCCACAAGTGTCTACAGGTAACATGAATGAGAGAAGCTGGAATGGATATAAGCATATACACATGAATACACTGCACAAATGGTAGAGACTGTGTGCAACTAAAGAAAACATGTTCATGCTGCAGGGGATGGATCAGCTACTATTCCCAGTTCCAGCCAATTGCTGTTAAGCATGACTGCAAGCCCAGTATTCTAAGAAATAATTTTTATTTTTTTAAGATTTTATGTTTTTTTAAATCTCTACACACAACGTGGGGCTTGAACTCACAACCTCAAGATCAAGAGTTGTTGCATGCTCTTCCAAATGAGCCAGCTAGGTGTCCCTCTAAGAACTAATTTTTGCAGAGAAGCAAGATATCCAAAATTTTATTTATAATCTCCTGATTTTTATTTTCTTAACACTATGTGGACCAAAGAAAACATCAGATTTTGTCCCAAGTTTATAACCTTTAATCCAGAGGCTGACTGAACTCCCTGCATCTAATTGTTCCGCACACACTGGACAGAGACAAGGCACTTCTCTTTCTGGCAGAATGACAGACTAGATAGCTTAATCAACATGCCACTGAAAATTAAAAACAATGGATAAAATCTTTTTAAAATCTTTTATAAATTAATCAATAATCCTGCCAAACACTAAATACAAGAGAGAAGCTAAAGAAGTATACAGAGTACTGAAACCAGCTTTCATTCACCTTCAAGGCGTTTTGCCAAACCCTATGAATTTCAGCTTGCAATTACAAGGCCTAACGGGACCCAAGGTACAAGCAGCAAAGTCCAGGTGTTACCCAATAGAATAGTAGCAAGGAAAATGGTTTCTTGGCACTGAGTGCCAAGGAGGACATGGGGGGTGGCTATGATAGCAATAAAACAGTATCTCCTCTGATATTCATAACCATAAGCTGACTCTCACTAGATTATGGTTTAAAAAGCTTCATACTTAAAATTTTCTTTAGGGTAGTCCTAGGATGGTAATGTTCCCCACCCATCCTTGAGAAAAGCAAATGCAAATCCTTTCTGGGGAATCTGCCTTTGATCTAGGCCTAGAAGAATTTCCACAGGTAAGGTTCCAAAATAAATAAATTCACAATAGAAAAATCACAAAACCCAGAAGGAGGGAGGGGAAAAAGTCACAAAACATAGAAGAAAACAAATCACTCAGAATAAGATACAGTTGAAATATCAGTAGGCAGAATCAAAACCTCCAAGACTTCCAGATATGGTAACTACTAGACACTTTACTGTTTCACTTTATGGGTGATTTAACTATCCTGTATTTCAATTACCGTATGAATCTCAAATCTGTATCTCTAGCAGGGATCAATCTCCTAATCTTCACATAAATATCTAGTAACATTCTATCCTGGAAAACCGAAATCTGTCATTTCCAAAACAAAATTCATCCTCTTTCTTTAATGTCTTTCCTATCATAAAATGACACAATCCTATTATCTAAGAATGGCCTTCTAGCCTAACTCCTTTCTTTGCCTTTGTTAGAGCAGAACACTTCTTTCCAACTCTTGATTTCTATGAGGAATGACTGACTTCTCTAAACACTCCTGGGCTCTTAGCCCACTCCTCACCAAAGAGGTAAGTAACTTGGTTACTAGGTAGAGATAACTCCAGGACTCTACATCCAGGACTCTACTGGCAGTGATCTGGGTGTACCTGCTCTGCTGACCCTAACAATCTAGATACCAGGTGGGCTGTCCCATGGTCTAAATTAGGTCAGTGGGGATAAAAGAATGTGGAGAGTGAGCTAGACCATTTGGTTTTTAAATCTAAACCACATTCTACAGTCGTCTACAATATCAGCTTTAGCAAAAACAAAGGTAACTCCTCGAAAAGTTACCATATGAACCAGCAATTCAACCCTAGACATGTATGTATGTGTGTATGTCTATATAAAAAATCTTCTTTGGGACAGATGGACAGACACACACACACACAGATTGGTATGTGCACATCCCAAAAGAATTTAAAACATATGTTGACAAAAACTTGCATACAAATGTTCATAGCAATATTATTTATAATGGCAAAAAAACAGAAATAAAACAAATGTTCAACGATGAATGGATAAACAAAATGTGGCATATCTACACAATATCCATACAATATACAATATTATTCAGCCATAAAAAGGAATGATAATCTGTAACATGCTACAACATGGATGCTAAGAGAAAGAAGTCAGACACAAAAGGCCACATATTTGGAAAGCAGATTAGTAGTGACCGTAAGATGGGGGGGATGCAGATGGACTGCTACCAGGTTTTTTTGGGATGATGAAAAGTGTTCTGGCACTAGACAGCAATGATAGTTGTACAAAACTAGCACAAAGTTTGTAAAAAAAAAAAAAAAAAAAAAGAAAAGAAAAGAAAACCCAATTTTAAAAGCAGTAATATTTTATTTTTTCAACTGTCTGTTCTTGTTTAAACTCCTCAGTTCAGAAATCAGGCAAGGGAACAGGATATTTTGAGTCCCCCAAACATCAACACCTTTAGGATCCCCAATGGGTTACCAATTACCACCAACTCTAGCTCCTAGATATCTTTCTAATCTGCTCTAGCTTCAATGCCTTAGTTTCAGTTTTTTGCCTTTTTAATCCAGATAACTGCTCCTAAATGGTGAACTCCAGGCTGGGGTTCTGCCAATCTTCTCCCTACCCAGCAAATGATCAGCAACATGGAAATCTCACAAAAGAAGGTTAAGGTTCACAGTTCAGTCAGGAAAGTCTCAGTGTCCTCTGAATTATAAGCTCATATTTCTGAAGCCAACTGTAGTTGAATAATCGTATTAACTAATTCAATTACATCCATAATTTATACAGTTTAAGGTGGTGTCAAAAGTACCTAGAATTTTCTCCAAATGCTTTAAAACCCAACATGCAAGAAAGTCTGTGCAGAATGACACTACCAGACTGGTAGTAAAAACCAGTCATTTCATTTGATGAGTATACTCCAGTAGAAGCTACTGTACTACATACCATTAGCAACACGAGAATATGGAATTCCTTTTAACACAAGCAGTCTTCAAGTGTATATTAAATTGAGTTACAGAGGCACTTGCCTGGCTCAGTCAGTAGAGCATGTGACTTGATCTCGAGGTCATGAATTCAAGCCACACAGTGGGCACAGAGATTACTTAAAAAAATTTTTTTAATAAAATAATTTTATTTATATATATAAATATTTATTATTTATATATATAACTATATATATAGTCACATAAAAACCACATATAGTTTTTATATAACTATAAATAGTTATAAACTATTTACACTTAGGAAGCAAATGTTTAACAAACTAAAAGTAGTATAATGATGCATTATTTGGGAGCAGTAGGTGAAATGGGACTAAGTATTTTGAAAAAGCTCCGAAATAATTACCTTAATTCTTATTTTCCTTTCTCCCACCGACACAGGGATATAATGCCTTATAGTTTACAAATTAAGTCAAGACCTAGATTGGAATCCCAATTGTGACCTTTGGTATAGTGTTAACTTCTCTAAGCTTAATTTCTTCATCTCCACAAAAGAGAAGATTCATGCATCAGTTCCTGTGAGCACAGCTTGAATGGAAGCGTAGGCATAATATTAGAAGAATTAAAAGTTTATTCAAAATAAATGCTACAGCACTAGAGGTAAGAGACTATTCCTTCTCTTTTTCTTATTTCCTAACTCAGACCTATCTTTCAAAAGATTTCAAAGTATAAAATTCACTAGCACCCATGAAGGAACAACCCCTTTGACTCATGTTACTTAACTAAGCATTGTGACTTGTTATACCATTAGTCACAGGTAATTATTAAAGCAGTCAAGGAAATAACCTCTCTTAATCAGCCTGAAGAGAAGAAATCTGCCAGAGGAAGGAGTAAAGGGAAAAGAATCCCGCTGAGTAGCAATCAGCTGCTCATCTCAGCTCCACTAGATAAACCTGAAGGCAGTGGCACAGCTTGAGCTAAAAAAGTGAGATCTGAGTCCTATACTCTTAGAAAGCAATTAAAATCATGTGAGAATGATGGATTCACCACAGGAATATTAAAGGAAGACGAGAGGCCAACCTTAACTTTGGAGAACTTTAATAGATAATTAAGAGAAGAGGCACTAATTAAAAAAAAAAAAAAAAACAAAACTTGGGAGAATTGTACTGGAGATGGCTGCAGGTGATTTTAAAGCACAGAAAGGCAACAATGTTATTATTACATGTCAATTAAGATGGACATACACAGAAAACATTGGCTTTTAATACAATATCATGAACACTAAAGAGGGTAGGTTTTGTAGCCTAGGGAAAACAAAAAATAGGCTGCAAAAGGGTTAAGAATTAGGAGAGAGAAATACAAGTTTAGCCACAAATTGTATAAAATGAAAGTAAATGGAAAGTGCAATAAGGTCAAGCAGTAAGAGCAGAGAAGAACAGACTAAGAAATCAGGAAGGGTGAAGAATATGTCAGAATGTTCATCACACTATATCCCCCATTATCCTGTTTTGGAGCCTGCTTGGGATTCTCTCTCCCCCTGCCCCTCTCCCCCGTCCATGTGTGTGCTCGTGCGCTCTCTCGCTCTCTCTCTCTCTCTAATAAAAAAAAAGATCTGAATGAAAATTCATCAGACCTTTTAACTATGGTCTTTGTATCCATCAAATACTTCTCCCTACCTCAAGGCAAGTAATTTAGGACCAATCCTCAGTAAGAAGAGCAAGTATCCAGAATATATGAAGAATCTTCAAAACTCAATAATAAAAAGATAACTCAATATAGGGATGCCTGGGTGGCTCAGTCAGTTAAGCCTCCGACTTCGGATCAGGTAATGATCTCACGGTCCGTGAGTTCGGGCCCCACATAGGGCTCTGTGCTTAACAGCTCGGAGCCTGGAGCCTGCTTCAGATTCTGTGTCTCCCTCTCTCTGCCCCTCCCCACTGATGCTCTGTGTCTCTGTCAACAATAAACAAACATTAAAAAAAATCTAAAAATTGGCAAAGATCTGGATACATAGCTCATCGGCAGAGTATTTGACTGCAAAACATGGCTAAGATCAGTGCACCTGGGTGGCTCAGTTGGTTGCGCATCCAACTCTTGATTTCGGCTCAGGTCATGATTCCAGTGTTGTGGGATCAAGCTTCGTGTTGGGCTCCATGCTCAGCATGAAACATGCTTAAGATTCTTTCCCTGCCCTCCCCGCCCCTCTCCCCCACGCTCTCTAAAATAAATAACTAAATAAACAAACAGTATTTTAAAAAATGGGCAAGATAAAAGTTACAAAGATCTACAAATGGCCAATAAGCACATGAAAAGATTAGTCAGCAAGGAAATGCAAATCAAAACCACAATGAGATACCACTTCACACCCACTAGGATAACTATAATTAAAAAAATAGACAATAGCAAGTGTTCAAAGACATGGAGAAATTGAAACTTAAATATTACTAGTGGAAATGTAAAATAGTGCAGCCACTTCAGAAAACAGTTTAGCAGTTTACTGAAAAGTTAAACACAAAATTACCATATGACACGGCCATTCCACTCCTGAGATATATAGTTAAAAAATGAAAACATACATTCACAGAAAAATCTGTATACAAATGTTCTTAGTTGCATTAAATCATAATAGCAAAAAAGCGAAAACAATCCATATGCCCATCAGCTAATGAATGGGTAAATAAGATGTGCTATATCCATACAGTGGAATAGCTGGCAATAAAAAGGAACGATGTACATGCTATAACATGTTATGAGCCTCAAAAACACGCTAAGAAGCCAGTCACAAGACTACATGATTTCATTTACATCAACAGGCAAACTCATGTTAGTTAGACTATGGATTAGTAGTTATATCAATAATTGCTATTAATTACTATTAATAATTATTAATAAATTACTGTTAATAATTGATAGACTATGCATTAGTAGTTATTAGACTATAGATTAGTAGTTTCTCAGGGCGCCTGGGTGGCTCAGTCCTTTAAGCGTCCAACTTTGGCTCAGGTCATGATCTCGCAGTTTGTGGGTTCGAACCCCTGTTGGGCTCTGTGCTGACAGCTCAGAGCCTGGAGTCGGTTTCAAATTCTGTGTCTCCATCTCTCTCTCTGCCCCTCCCCTGCTAGTGCACTCTCTCCCTCTCTCTTGCTCTCTCTCAAAAAATAAACATTAAAAAAACTTTAAATTAGATTAGTAGTTTCTTAGGGTTGATGGGTAGGGGAGTAAAAGCCACTGGGTATGGGGGTTTCTTTCAGAGGAAGAGGAAAATGTTCTAAAATTAGACTGAAGTAATAGTTTCACAACTCTGTGAATACATTAAAAAACAATGAGTTTCACACTTTAAATAGGTGAACTGTACAATATATGAATTCTAGCTCTATAAGGCTTAAAAAAAAATTTAGAACTCAATCACAGGCAAATGTTCTTTTTCTGTTCAGTTCCTGCTTCCCTGGCTAGTACATCAGGAGCCACCTCAACCTCCCAAACTAGAACAGGAAGGGGAGAGTAAAAGTAATGACTTCACCAGAAGGCAACACTACAATAGCAATTCTTTTCAAATCTATAACCCCCTGAACCATTAGTGGTTCAGGAAAGTTTGTTTTCTGGTGGGCTCTACTATTTCCAAACTATACCACCTATTAATTAAACATGTTTCATGAAAATACATGTATGGTTCATAAAAAAAAGTGTTATACTAAATTCTACAGACAATCATTCTACTAGTATCTACAAATCAACTACTTAGGTCATACCTCCCTTCTCCTAAAACAAAACCAAGGCCAGGTCCTGTTATTCTCTAATAACAGAAGATTAAAAATTCATGCCAACCAACAATCACATTGGCTTTTTAAGACTATTTTAAGACTAAGAAGTCTGACCTGTCTCTTTCCCCACCACAGTTTAGGTCTGGTGTCAATCAAACAGGTGGTAAATGTTGGGGAGAGGAGCTTCTTGGCCAAACATCACAGAGCTATAGCTTCTTCCAAACACCAAACCTTACTTCCTGCAATTTATACAAACAGATCACAGGCCACCCTCTTCAAACTAAATCATAACCCAAGCAAGTAACACAGGATTCTATTTCTGGGTCTGTCATTAACTTACTGGATAATCCTGAAGCTTCAATCGCTCTACTTTGCTCAATAACTTAATCACAATTTCCAGTCTCAAAACCAAATTATGTGATCTAATAAAAAACTTTTTCCCAATTTATAGATTTGGTTTTATGATAATGACAAAAGCATATGATATTAAATGCTGTATGTTTAAACCATTTTTATTGAATGTACACGAAATATGAAAAATTCGAAAGATTGGTCTAAAAATGTTGAGCCTTTCTATTTTAAACTCTTAAAGGTATTCACTAAACAGAGGGAGAATAAGCTTTCAGAGAGGGCTGAAGTATTTTGAGGCTTTAAATTTAAACTCAGTTATATTTAGAAAGTCAAGATGCCACCTCTCTGGATCCTGTATCTTTATCTTGGGCATTTGATTCATGTGCTTTGCCTGGTGTAATTCAAAGCAAGAGATCCTACCATATCCCTAAAAAGTAAACATATCAGAATGTACTGATTACCAGAGGAATGTCCTACTGTACTGCCAATGAAAAGATGGAAAGCTGTAGTCTCCCACTGCTATAGCTGTTTAACAAAATAAAAATTACCTGTCTGGTCCCCAAAGTCAGTCTACAAACCACTTTATAAGAACCAATTCTATTCCATTCTTGAAAATCCTGACTCAAGAGTTCACAGTGAAACCTAGAGAATCTATTAAATAAAAGTATGTCAGGAGATTCTGATGTACAACTTAATTCAGGAACTATTGGTTTAGGACAAGGATAGCAGAAAGGTTCCATATCATTTACCAATTATGCTCAATTGTGCTCAACAGGTAATAGCTACCTGCAGTGCTACACCGAGGTCATGCCTAAAAACAACCTGAAATTAGTAGTTTGCCACAGACATAAATGATGGGGAAGTGGCCACATGCAAACCATCTAGCTGTCATCTGTGATCGAGACTACTGAACGGGCTTTTTTTATGGACACTTTTGGGGTAACAGAAGAAGAAACTTAGATCTGGATTATTTACTTTTAACTGGCAGAAGCTCTGGCTGATTCTGGGAGGGTAAGAAGCAGCAAGAATAGGCCCACTGGCATATGTATCAGTATTCTCCAAAAGTACTTATTAAGCTTCCCAGTATTATACAGGAAAAAAAAAGATAAAGTTTCTGCTCTCAAATTGTCAATAATCTTCTGTGACAAATGAAAATTCTACACAATTATATAAATTTGGTTCAGAAAAAAAAAGGTGGATGTGCCTTGAGGGGTTCCACTTTAGGTAAAGGTGGAAGCCAGTAGAACATGGAGTACCATGCAAAAACAACTATAATTTTTTGATTCAAGAGGAAATCAACTGTAGGTTCCTCATCAGTACATGACTAAATTAACATGTTAAGATTTCACTGGCTGCATTTTCCAGGGTGAAAAAACAAAAACAAAAATGGGAGGTGGGGAGAGGCTATATAATCAAGGCATGACCCACTGGAAGGCAAATGATCTGCTTTATATTGTTTTGTATACATCTAACATTCGATTGCTGGCTCATAGGGGGCCAGGTATATACCAAATTAACTTTTCTATGTCCCACAATGCTTAGCTCATGTTTTGTACATAATACTCTAAAAATGTATGAATTGGTGTAAAGAAGGACAACTCTTACAGATATTTCAAAAAGAACAGTAAAAGAACTTGGTACCGAGACATGAAGGGTCAAAGGAGCGGACAGGGTGAAATTATGCCAAAAAGTAAGGGGAGGGGGAATGTGTTAGGTTAAAAGAGAAAATAAACATAATAACCAAATGTAATATGTAGACATTGTCTGGGTACTGATTCAATTAAAAACCAACTGTAAAAAGACAAACAATTGAAAGCATTTTATTATAAACTGGTTGTTAGCTAACACCAGGAAATATTGTCAACGTTGTTATACACGATGGCATGTGGTTATGTGCCAAGATATCTTTAAGAGATGTATACTAAAGTTTACAGAGGTGAAAAGATTTTCTTTAAAATAGGCAAAAAAGAGGGGCGCCTGGGTGGCGCAGTCGGTTAAGCGTCCGACTTCAGCCAGGTCACGATCTCGCGGTCCGTGAGTTCGAGCCCCGCGTCAGGCTCTGGGCTGATGGCTCGGAGCCTGGAGCCTGTTTCCGATTCTGTGTCTCCCTCTCTCTCTGCCCCTCCCCCGTTCATGCTCTGTCTCTCTCTGTCCCAAAAATAAATAAAAAACGTTGAAAAAAAAAATTTAAAAAAAATAGGCAAAAAAGAAAAAGACAGTTGAGGTATATGTGACACATACGGTCAAATCTGTGATGGATAAATAGGGATTTGTTATATATTATCTACTTGTGCATATACTGAGCAATGCAGTTGTGGACCTTCCTGTTACTTGATCAACTCCGGCACTGTACAATTAATTCTTTTTCTTTTCTTAGATTTCAGGAAGCTTAAGAATGACTAGTACTTCTGAAGAAAACAGCCTAGACTCAATGAGAAGAAAACAGGCATTCATTTGTTAGCTCTACTAATAGGAATCTCTCTGAATCTACTCAAAGAACTTCTTGTAAATTAATATGAGAACTGAACATGAGCCAAGAGAGTGACTCAGCTGCTAAAAAGAAACCAAATACAATCTTAAACTTCATTAAAAGAATAGTACCCAGATCAAGGAGGGTAGCAGTCCCATGCACTCTTCACTGCTTAGTTCACAACTGGAGTATTGTGCTCTGTTTTGAGCACCAAATTTTAAAAACACTTACAAGCTAGAATGCTTGTGGGGAGAGATATCAGACCAGTGAGGAGTTTAGAAGCCCAATGTCAAGTGTAGAATGACTGAAAAAACTAGGTGTGTTTAGCGTAAAGAAGAAAACACTTCCCAGTCTTCCATGTCACCTCAACCACAGAGACCCCCAGTATAGTATTTTCCAGAGGATTTCAAGAGTTGGTAATAGGCATTCCACTGCCAGATAAGTTTAAAATAAATATTGTTTTCTCTAATAGATTTATCAAAATGTGCAATATCCTCAAGTGCTTTGTGATTCTTTAAGGATGGTCAGTATTTCCCAAATGTGACCATCTGTTCATTCATACAACAAAAATTCACCAAGCCGCAATTATTTGCCAAACACTCCTCCAAGTGCTGGGGATACAATGAACATTTTTAAGATTCTGGAGCATACCTTGTAAAATAGCCAACCTGAACCTCTTGATATTCCTCTAACTTCCATTGTGCTTCCATATCTCTAGGGTTTTTTTTTTTTATTCTGTCAGCCTAGAAGGTCCATCACTAATCTTGATTCAAACATTATCTCCAACACAAAGCTTTTCTGACCATAAGCAAAAACTCTCTTTTCAACAAGCCAATGGCTCCTTCTCTGTATCCGTTCTTTGTGAACAGACTATGCCTTTTAATCACCTTCAGATCTCTCATAATGCCCAGGACAGTGTCCTGCATGCACAGGTGTTCAAGAAATATTTGCTCAATGAATAATCATTGAATTATTGAAGGATTATCTTGTTAAAGAACACAAACTAGGTCTCTACTGTTCCACACAGGACCAGAAAAGAAATGAAGTTAAAGGAAATTTTGCCTCAGTTAGAGCTAATGACAATCTACCTTACAGGTATCAGTGACTATAGGTGTTCTAAGAGTAGCCAAAGGACTATGTATCAAGTGCTTTAGTGGGAAATCTCACTGGCCAGAATGATTAATTCTCAAGATCCTAGGAACTACTGTATTTCTCACTATAGTAGATAAAAGGAAACTTTTGATATATTTGTATCAATATTAAAATTAAGCTTAAATACCCTTTCATTTACTGCTATAGTGAATATATAATGATGCCTGTTATGTGTTATTTACAGTGCTAAGTATAGAGGATAAATAACAAAAGACACTGTCTCCATCCTAGAAGAGTCAATATAAGGTTGCTCCCAAAGCAAATATGAATGCCTAGGTCATTTACCTCAGTAAGAAATGCTCCTTAGATGAGGAAATTCTTTAGATAAATGATTTTCAATATTTTGCAGGCAGAGAAATAACCATGAAGCCATTAGCTCTTCTTAAAGACATCTACTGAAACCACTAAATACATTAAGTTCTTCAAAAAAACAAAGCTAGCCATTCTGCCTTTTTAGTCAAAAACTAGAAAACAGAAGAAATTCCAGGATACCTCCATATGCCAAGGCTTATCTCTGCAATGTCACTCCCAAACTAAAACCTGTAGTCTTTTACTTGTGTAAGGACCCTTTTACTTGTGTCCCCAGCATTTAGTACATTGCCCAACACACAGCAGATGGTAATAAATGAGAAAACATGTGAGAGAAATTAATGAGCCCAATGTCCCTGGATGAAAACAGTATCTTAAAGAAGCACTAACAAGTGGTTTTTCTTATTAGAAACCTGCCAACAATACAGTACCAGACAAGTAGATCTTAAGTCTAGTTTTCATTATAAATCAAAGTGCTATTTTTAGGTCACTTATTGATAAGTAATTACTGTAAGTAAACCTAAGATCTTGGTTGCTTCTAGGGAACTAAAATTAATTCCTTAATCAGCAGAGTTAAACGACCAAATTGTAATGCAGAGAAAAACCCAAACACTTAACACACCCTCAACTTGACCCATAGATTACAATAAAATAATTTATTATAAAACTGATTTATTAACATAACTGCCCAAAAAGGAAAGTACTTTGGGGCACCAGGGTGGCTCAGTCAGTTAGGTGTCTGACTTTGGCTCAGGTCGTGATCTCATGGTTCGTGGGTTCAAGCCCTGCGTCAGGCTCTGTGCTGACAGCTCAGCCTGGAGCCTGCTTTGGATTCTGTGTCTCCTTCTCTCTCTGCCCCTCCCTCCCTCCCTCACACTCTTTCTCTTTGCCCCTGCCCCACTAGAGCTCTGTCTCATCTCTCAAAAATAAAACGTTATAAAAAATTTTTTAATAAAAAAAGCAAACTTTGATAACACCAAGTGTTTAAACTGCTCTTCAAAAGTGTTATGATTCACGTTTTTCTAAGTTCTCATATAAACCATAAAAATCATCCTTGTTTATTTTTTCTGATTATAAAAATGGTATGAGCTCACTGTAGAGAACTTGGAAAATATAAACAGGTTCAAAGGAGGAAATAAGGACTACCCATTGTAACGGTTTCTTTCAGTCTTTTTTTCTATCCAGTTATAGCTTCTTTATATACCATCACTCTTCCTACCCACTGGGGAAGAAACAATATCCTAACTATGATAGTAACCCAAATAGCCACAGTAGATTCATGTTCCAGGTACAATTTCTTATGTCTAAATTTTACAGATGCGTACTTCCATAAAATAAGACCAAATCTGCTATTCTGTAATTTTTTTAAGTTTATTTATTTTGAGATGGCATGTGCGTGCACAAGTGGGAGAGAGGCAGCGACAGAACAAGAGCGAGAATATCCCAAGCAGGCTCCACTTGCTGGATCGATCTCACGAACCATGAGATCATGACCTGAGCAGACATCGAGAATCGGATAAGCCACCCAGGCGCTCCACTATTTCGTAATTCTTAAAAGTATCCCTTTTGATTCTGTCTCCTCCTTGCCTCCAGAATTCTACAAAGGAGACTCAAGTAAAAATACATCCAATGACTGGAAATGGACCCAAATTTAACAAGGGAAGAAGGTATTCTCAATAGTTTTATGTCCCTTACTCTGTTATTGTCACAAGACAAGTTCTGCTCCAAGTAGCTCAGGTCCTTTGAGGTCCATAACCTTTAAGTTCTATCTCAAAAACCCAAAGTATGTTCTTAAAACTTTCTCAGTTTCTACTAAACAGTACAAGACCAGAAACAGAATGCAGGATCTGGGTCCCAGTCTCTGCTCTACTAAACAACTGGAGTGACACTGAGTCTTAGCTTGTATCTCATTTTCTCTATTTGTCAATAAGCATATTACTTGCCCTACCTCTATTACTTGGCTGGTGGGAGGTTCCAGAATCCAACAAATTAGAGAAAATACTTTTCAAAAAGTATTATTCAAATGTAAGATGAATATTTTTCCAAAATACACATCCCCGATAATAAACTATATAAAACATGACTTCCCCATTTCATGGGGAAGGCAAAGATGCCTTTTCTGATGGTGATTCCTGTCTATTTACATGAGGATATAATACCTTCAACAGCTCCTTACAAAGGGTAGACAGGTAAAGCATGTCTTAGATTCACAGACCCAACCACACTAGCAGAAACTGAATCCATATATTATTTATCTCCGTACCATGAGTCAGTCAACCTGCTCCTGACTGTAGCATATTTGACTATTGTATATTTCCCGAAGTTCTACACCCAAACCACAGAAACTTTAGTCATTTTTAACAATTTAATAAGCACCCACGTACCCACCAACTAAAATCTAAGATCTTAACAATAACTTATTTTTACCTCTCAACCCCATCTCTATAAACAAACAATTTAAAATTATTAGCGAGTTCTAGTGGTCTGCCCCCCTCATCCATTCCTCTCACAAATCTGTGTCAACATACAATAAGGACAGGTTTGAACTGTAAGAAAAATTACAATTCCAATTTCTGAGATCTTCAATAAGGTAACATCAGCACTACAACAATCAGATCAATCTTATTTCCTTGATATCACTATACTACTGTCCAGGTAGGTGAATTCAGTTACAGCTTTTAGCTGTACTGAAAATGAAATGTACGGAAATGTACTGAAAATGTTGTACACAGATACACAGAGTCGTCCTGGAATAATCAACTCTACAGTGTCTCTCCCATATGTGACCTAACTCTTCAGGACCATCTCTACATAGGAAGATTATGAAAAAATAGCCAATGCTATGCTACAGTTTGAATGTGTCCTCCCTAAAATTCATCACATGTTGAAATCCTAACCCCCAAAAACGATGGTAGTAGGAAGCGGGTCTTTGGGAGGTGCTTAGGTCATGAGAGTAGAACTTTCATGAATAGGATTAGTGTCTTACTAAAGAGGCTCCAGAGGGATCCCTTGCACCTTTCACCATGTTAAGGTGCCAGCTACAAAGGGGGCCTTTACCAGAAGGCAACCATGCTGGTGTGCCTTCATCTTAGACTTACCAGCCTCCAGAATGACAAGCAATTAACTTCTGTTACTTATAAACTACGTAGTCTGTGGTATTTTGTTATAGCCGTCCAAACAGACTAAGACAGCCAACATGCAAAGTTTGTAGAGACTCTCTCTAAAAACTCCCACACAAGGACTTTCCCCACCCCCAAACTGTTAGCATTTCAACTCAGAAGAGAGTTCTCTAAGATTATGTTTCGACAATAGTGCCTCTTATTGCATTCCATAAGCGTGAGTCCATTACAAACTACTTCACCCATTGATGATGGGAAGGAAGTCAGACAGGGCAGCGTCAACGTAGGTCTGATTAGGCTAAAACGAAATCACTTCAGATTTATGGTAAAAATTCTTAAAGCAACCAGAGTGGTTTAGTTAATTATTAAAACTAGGTTTATTAAATGTGTCAAAGTAAGAGTTCTTATTGAATATGGTTCTAATTATATTCTTATTTATCCTATATTTTATCTTGTTACAGTACTAAAGTTTGACACCATATATGAATCTCATTTGCTTTCTGTTTCAGTTACTTTGTTTCAATTCTATAGAAAAGTGATAACCATTTTGAAAGACATCACATTCTCAGGTAATCAGTTGATATGTCAAGCAGAATAGCAGCCAAAGGTACCTAACTACAAAAGGTTACTTAAAATAAGTAGAATGCCATTGTTATAAATATAAATACAACATCTGGCTCCACATAACAAAGCTATTTCCATATCCCAACAGATGGCCCATAGTAATAATGCTTTGCTGATCTGGTTATAACAAATTATATTAAATCCAAAATCCTGTATAGCAGATGCCTTTTCCAATTTCAGTATAAGTCAATCTCTTTAACCAAAACACTGTGCTTTGGGTTCTTGTGATTTGTGCACTAAAATCCAATTACACCAATTAAGATGGTCAAATTTTTTGACAGTTGTTATAAAATGCCACTGTGGTGTTTTCTGAGTTTTGGAGTGAAAGAGGGTAGTGTACCTCTATCTAGGACTGAAACATTAACTGCTGAAAATGGAAAACAAAAATTCAGTTATAGGAAAGCTAAGGAAGGTAAAAGTGAGTTTCTGCTGTCTTAAGCCAAGGTTTCTGAACAGTAACAACGTGGTTAAGTTACTAAAGGTTAAGTGACTAACAAAGACAACAAGTGAAGACCATGAAAATAATGCAATTTCTGAGCTGAGAGGCTATTAGCAAGGACAAACAAAAAGCAGCATAAACATGCATCCCTGTGCACTACAGTATTAGGTTCACATTTTTTTTAATGTGGACACAATGTCAACTTTAATTTTGCTGTTTGTTTCCCCAACATACTCAAAATCCAATCTTCATATTCTCGTCATGCCCCCTTACTTGAAATATTACCCTCCATTAACTCCTATAACGCAGTAAGCAGTACAATGTAGTGATTAACAGCCATGGAGTTCTGAAAATAGACTGCAGGCGTTCAAATCCTGCCTCTTTCCATCCCTACCTACACAACCTTAGGCAAACTACTTAATCTCTCTGTGCCCGTTTCCTCTCTGTGCCTACAAAATTGATAAAAATAAAACCTTTCAGAGTTGTTATGAGAATTATATAAATAATAAATGTAAAGTACTTAGAACACTTTCAGACCCACAGTAAGACTTCAGAAAATGTTAGCTATTACTATTATCACTACCACTATCATCATCATCACACCCACTGATGTTCTGAAAGAAAAGGCAGAAATATGAGATGACTTATCTAAATCACAAACAAGTGACAGAATCTGGTTAAAAAAAACAACAACTATACAAACACACACACACACACACACACACACACACGAGTGTTCATTTTAAGTCCTGAAGATTAAACATTAAAAATCACTGATTCACTGGGGCGCCTGGGTGGCTCAGTCGGTTACGCGTTCGACTTCAGCTCAGGTCATGATCTCACAGCTCGTGAGTTCGAGCCCCGTGTCGGGCTCTGTGCTGACTCAGAGCCTGGAGCTTGCTTTGAACTGTGTCTCCCTCTCCCTCTCTAGCCCTCCTGCGCTCATGTTCTGTCTCTCTCTGTCTCAAAAATAAATAAACATTTAAAAAAAAAAATTTTTTTTTTTTTAAATTAGTCATGGGGCGCCTGGGTGGCTTGGTCGGTTAAACATCCGACTTCGGCTCAGGTCATGATCTCACAGTCCGTGAGTTCGAGCCCCGCGTCGGGCTCTGTGCTGACAGCTCAGAGCCTGGAGCCTGTTTCAGATTCTGTGTCTCCCTCTCTCTCTGTCCCTCCCCTGTTCATGCTCCGTCTCTGTCTCAAAAATAAATAAACATTAAAAAAAAATTTTTTTTATTAAAAATAAATAAATAAATAAATAATAAAAAATTACTCATTCACTAAGGGGATTTCCCAGCCCCTCTAATTATCCAGAAATTCATATAAGAATCCTTTAAGGGGCGCCTGGGTGGCTCAGTCGGTTGAGCGTCTGACTTCGGCTCAGGTCATGATCTCACAGTCTGTGAGTTCGAGCCCCGCATCAGGCTCTGTGCTGATGGCTCAGAGCCTGGAGCCTGCTTCTGATTCTGTGTCTCCCTCTGTCTCTGCCCCTTCCCTGCTCATGCTCTGTCTCTCTCTGTCTCAAAAATAAATAAAAACATTAAGAAAAAAAAAAAAAGAATCCTTTAAGTTAGAACAGCAGCACAGAGTAATAGGAAGCAATGAACAAGAAGATCCAATGGACTAAGAAGATCCAATAGCTCCATTACTGATTTAAATTTACAATCTTGGGTAAATAAACTAATCTGAACTTCAAATCGCTCATCTCAAAAAATGCTTTGCCTACATTATAGGACTGGGAATGCTGTATGGTATACGTAAACCATTAACACTACATGAATGTTCGAGGGCCGTGTCTTACTCATTTTTATATCCCTAAGGCCTAGCAGAATGCATAGCAGAGGTTACACTCTAAAAGAGGGGTGGAGGGCATCTGGGTGGCTCAGTCAGTTACACATAAGACTTCACTCTGGCTCTGGTCATGATCTCAAGGTCATGAGATCAAGCCCTGCAGTGGACTCCGTGCTGAGCATGGAGCCTGCTTGGGATATATTCATTCTCTCTCTCTCTCTCTCTCTCTCTCTCTCTCTCTGTCTCCCCCTCTGCTCCTCCCCCAGCTAGGGCGAGTGCTCTCTTAAAAAAAAAAAAAAAAAAAGAAGAAGAAGAAAGAGAAGAAAAGAAAAGAAAAATAAAAGAGCTTTAAGAAATTTTTTAAAAAATAAAAAATGAAGTAAAAGGGGTAAAATTGGCAGGGTGAGGATGAAGATGAAGAAATGGAAGGGTTTTTAAAAGTATAAGAAACTCAAAAATTCAATAGATAAATGAATAAAAGGTAGCATATTATTCAGCAATAAAAGAGAATGAAATAGTGATACAAACTACAAGATGGGTAACCCTTGAAACATTATGCTAAGTGAAAGAAGCCAGACACAAAAGACCATATGCTGTATGATTCCATTTATATGAAATGTCCAGAACAGGGTACAGACTTCCTTTTTGGGGATGATGAAATGACTAAAGATGATTGTGGTGATGTGATGGATAAACAACTTGATGAATATACTAAAAACTGTTAAGCTGTCTAAACCAGTGAACTGTACAGTATGTGAATTATACCTCAATAAAACTTTAAAGAATTAAGAAAAAAGTTTGCGAGAACCATTAAAGTATAAAGTCACTGGCTTTAGAACATGTTTCTTTTTTAAAGAAAAAACATCCGGGGTACCTGGGTGGCTCAGTCGGTTAAGCATCCAACTTTGGCTCAGGTCATGATATGATGGTTTGTGAATTCGAGCCTTGCGTCAGGCTCTGTGCTAACAGGTAGGAGCCTGGAGCCTGCTTCAAATTCTGTGTCTCCTCCTCTCTCTGCCCCTCCCATGCTCATGTTCTGTCTCCCAATAATAAATAAACGTTAAAAACAAAAACTTGAGTTTTCTGATATTTGAGTAGCTCTGACATGTGGACAAGAATGAGACTGGCAGAAGCATTAGGAGAAAACACTTAAAATTACCACCCCAGACCATAAGATCTCTACAAATCCTTCTGTGGAAAAAAAATCTGACATCTATTCTTATCCTTCCTTTCGAAATTCTAAGGTTAAAAATTACTTCCTGGTCCTACTTCAATAGTGTTTTCATCATGATCATTGATTCTAAACTTCCAGACTACCTTTGATACCGTGAACCATACTACCTCTCCTCTTCTTGGCTTCTGTAGCAGTAAGGTATTTCCTGATTCTTCTCAGAATGTTTTACCTGTTAGCCTATATAAAACGACACCCAAAATTCCAAACTTCAAAGTTACTTCACCAGCATACTACCAACTTCCCATCACTCATCTGCTCACCTGTTTTTTACTTCCATCTGTAGCCCTGGTCAGTGAACAATCTACATTTTCATCTGTTAATCCTATAGCAATGTACTACTCTACTCAATTCTTCATTGTCTTCACTAAGGTTGGAAAGCAGTGGTATGGCTCAACCAAAATAATTCCTATGCTATTTCTAAGTGGCTTTGCAACATGGGGTACATTTTTTTCTTCTGAACAGTCTCTGTTTTTCTAACTGTTCTGCTTAAACTAGCCCCCATTTCCAGAGTCAAACGAGCAAAGAGAGAAGGCCATCAGGACTGGCAGGAAACTAGCCTGCTACTGAAAAATTTATTGTACACAATCTAGCGTTGCCCATAACCAATCTTAGCTCATTTTCCTTCACAGTGATACTTCCCTGATTTCCCTATTATCAGTCATCCTCCCAGGACTCTAGGCTTTTTGTCTTTTAATGTTTTATTTGCATTCCTCCCTTTGCCCACAATCATTATTAAGTTGAAATTAATTTTTACTCACATATACATCTTCTTATATATCCTATGCTTCTTAGGACAGTGTAATAACCAAATATAAAAGCTCAAAAATGAGACTGCCTGGGTTCAAATCCTGGCTCTGCAGCTTACTCTATGGGATTTGGAGCAAGTTACTTAACCTCTCTGTAGCTTGGTCTCTTCATAGGAATAGTAAGACCTTATTATGAAGATTTTGAATTAAATACAATTAATAAGCTTAGAACAGTGCCTGGGAAACAGGAAACAATAAACGTTGGCTATTAGTTTATTCCCATAATCATTATGTCAGAACCTAATCTTATTCCTAAAATTCTCAAAGAGCATTCTAGTCAGTCTCCTCGCTCCAGAACATTCAGATAATACAAAAACCTTCATCGGGAACCATATGCATGATCTCAGTCCTAGTCGTTAGAACCCAATATGGCACCTCATCAAACTAAACCTTCCATCCTTGACAGATTCTCCACAAACACCTACTCACCAATCCTGAACTCATCTGTCACTGCTCACCAACACAGATTCTCTGTGCAGGCCAACAGGCTTAGTATCTTTTATAAACACTGTCACTTCTCCACCTTTGTAAACACCCCTCCTTCACCCTCCTGGAATACATCTTCTTCCCTTTGAAAATTCCTATCTTTTGCAAATCTCACTTATACCTTGAACGTTGGTTGCACTGCTATTCCAACCAGGCGTTTGATGATGATAATTATGAATGACGTCTTACATGCTGTTTCCCCAAAGAAGTTGAAGCATTTGTAGAGACCACATATTTTATTCCTTGAGTCTCTTCACACAGACTACTTCGCACACGGCACAGTATTTTGCCGAAATACACAAATGCTGACTGACTTACTAAAAAACTGTTTCAGAATGCATCAGAAAAACAGTCTCTATTTTCCACTGCCCCACCCAAACTTAGCATGATGAAAGCAGATAGAATCTGTATTTATTTTTATTTTGCACAGGAGAATACACTAACAGTTGTACCACATAAAAGGAAAATATATTCAAAGAGAACACACAATGCAAAAGAACAAATCAAGAAAAAGTGACAGTGCCAGCCATCTTGGAATCTGAAAAGTGACTTCAAAACATTAAGATTTTATTTCACCCAAACTAATGAACCAAAGAGAGCCAAAATAAACATGTCCTGACTCCATCCAAAAACTACCTAATGAAAGCATGACAAAGTCCCCGGTATCACAAAAAAATCAAGAACAAGATTCACCTCAACTCCGAGAGACACAAAAAGAAAAAACAAATCCTCAGGTGTACATAAAAAAAAAAAAAAAAAAAACTAAAAAAGTCAATCACATCTATATATGCCACCAAAACAGAAATATGAAGGGAGTTACTGCTTTTCTACAAATATTTGCTATGGTCTAGGAGGAATAAAAGGCTTCTCTCACTGCTACTCTAGCTACCGGGAGCAATCTGTGGTCACACAAGAGCAAAACACAGGAAGATGGAAACCTTTAACCTGGAAGAGACATTAAAAAAAAAACTACCCAAAACACATGTTTCAAAACCAGTTTCAAAATACAAAGCAGCTCAAAGGTACTCAATAGAACGAAAAGAAAAGTGAAATAAAAGAGCTCCCACGAAATATGTGACTCAGTGAAAACTATCTAGTACCCCCTTGCAAGTAAAGAGCAATGGATGGAATACTTTCATGACATGCACTCGTTCCAGTGGGAAGCAAAATAGAAGGAAAAAATAAAGTGAATGTCAGGAAAAGCCAAGATGCCCACCAACCTCTGACTCCCTGGCCAGCCCAACGCAGCTCATTCAGGAATCCAACCGAACTGCACAACACAGAAAAGGGACATCTTTGCCAGCCAAACACGCGCGCGCACACACGCACACGCACACACACACAAAGTAGAACGGAGAAGTGAAAACTATACACCTCAATGCATCAGCAGCTAGAGCCCACTCTTTTAGACGGAGCAACAGAGAAAAGAACAAGAACAGCTAAATGGAGAGGAGGAAAGACGTCTCTGAAAACTAAGCCCTGTCATGTCCCCTACTGCTCTCAATTTCCGAGAGTACAACTCTTGCTTTCTCCCAGCTAACCAACAGTCGGCCTCAGCAAAGCAAACTGACCCTAACACCTTCCACGCCACGGGAGGAAATCAGAGAGGAAAAACCACCGCGTAAACCTCCCTCCTCACCAGCTGCAAAAAATGGAGGGGGGAGGGGGGAGACACCCTACCACGTGGGCAGGATGCAACACACACAGGGCAGCAACACGTCCGCATGGAACGGCGGCCCCTGCCCCAATGCCGGCAGAGGACACGCCGTCAGGATGGGTGGGAACGGAGGCCCCTCGCGCGGGCCTCACCCAGAAGGGCACCCCTGAGACGCGACATATTGCCCGACCCGCCGGCCGAAAAGCACCCCAAGCTTGAAGGGAAGAAGCTGCCATGCCGAGGTAGGGGGCCAGCCCAGGCCAGGGGGCAGGTCGCGGAGAGGAAGAGACGGCCGCTGTCCTCGGACTCGGCGCCCCCGGGAACCCCGTCTGGCTCCCCCGGGAACCCCGTCTGGCTCCCCCGGGCCCCGCCTGGGGGAGGGGCCGGAGGCGCGGAGCTGCCGCTTCCCGGCTGAGGGGCAGCAGCAGCTGAGGAGAAGCGCCGCGGGGGAGGGAGGGACCCAGCCCTCGCCACCCGCCAAGCCCCAGCCCGGGCCCGGGCCCCCTGCCCCGCCCGCCACCCACGCCGCAGCGCGGCCGCGGCCGAGAGAAGGGAGAGGGCGTCTCGCGGAGGGCAGCCCCTGCCTCCGTCCCGGGAGATGCCCCAGCCCCGCCTCCTCGCCCGCCGCCCCGGCCCCGCCGCCCTGGCGGCTGGCACTCACCTCAAGGCTGCGCAGGCCGGGACGGCCCGGCCGAGCCCCCGGCCGCTGCGTGCGTCTCCGCCCCCGGGAAAGATCCCAACGGCGCCTGGTGCGAGCGGCCGAGGCCCCGAGCAGCGCCGAGAGCGGCGGCGGCAGCGGGAGCAGCCAACATCCGGGGCCGCGCACCCGGAACTACTTCCCGACCCGCTCCCCTCCCGCCCCCGCCGTCGCCTCCGCCTCTCGCGACGTCGCTGCGCCACCGGCACGGCGTCAGCGGCGTCCCCTCCCCTCCGCGGTCACAGCCACTTCACCGCGCGCGGGATCCCTCCGCTGGGACAAGTAGTGCCCCTCGACTAGGGGGGCTGTGCCTCCGCGCGGCGGGTGTTTTGGAGCGGCCGGCAGCTCCGAGGGATGTGGGATGTCCACGCATCAAAGTGGAGACTAGGAAGTTTGGGAGAGGGCTGTGGACAGCAGGGACCTGCGGCCTTGGACCCTGCTCACAGATTTCCCAGACCCCGTGCTCCGGAGGGTTGACGCCTCGTGACCTTGCCCCCCACCCCTTCCCAGCCACCTCACCGTAGCGACAGGCCCCTCGGCCTCTACGGGGAAACCAGACCCCTTTTCCAACTTCGCACACCGCGAATTCTACGGGCCCCAAACAAGGGCACCTTGGACCTTCGGCTCACCCTTCCTTTTAGAACCTCCCAAGTCCCGGGCTCTAGGCCCATCTCTGCCGAGGCCATACCCTGCCCTAGCCTTAGTTTCCTTCTTAAAGCAGCTGGCATTCTAAAGGCCCTTCTTGATTCTAAAGTTAGTTGTTCAGCTTATGGTCCTTGCTATCAACAGGTGGAGCCTACAGAAGGGCAGTTTGGACGACTTGTGAACTTTGGAATTTACCTCTACGTCAATCTTCACTGATTCTTTCTCTAAACTATTAGCACTGCTAATCTGCCCTGTAATTTCACACTTAATTACATTCAGACCTCTAATTTGCTGTTGCTTCATTGGGTTAGTCACATACATAGAAGCAAGCACCCAACATGCTTTTGAACTCACGGTAGGTGCTCAGTATTTGGATACTCGGACATTTGTTAGATGAATACTAGCTTAATCGGATGAAGGAAATAGGAGAGGTTTGAGTGAATTGGCCCTGGGAATCTTTCTGACATGGTCCGGTAGGGATCAGATAAAGACCTCAAGTAGTTAAAGAGCTGAGGACCCAATTCCCTCAGCAAACACGGAACACCTGCCATTTGCCGAGCATTTCTAGGCAATGGGGATTCAAAGTACTCCGATGTTCCTTTTCTATTTAAGACTCTAGCGAGAGTCTGAAAATAAAAAGATTCATTCATGCATTTATCTAACAAATATTTGCTAATTACTGCTAATGTTGTCAGACACGATTTTAGTGCTTGGGATGTATCAGCCACATAGGAGGACACATATCTTTCCCTTTTGGAGCTTTCCTCTGTTATGGGGAGGAAGGCGATTAACCTAACAAAAAATTATTTGGTGTATTAAAAGGTATTCAGGGGGCGCCTGGGTGGCGCAGTCGGTTAAGCGTCCGACTTCAGCCAGGTCACGATCTCGCGGTCCGTGAGTTCGAGCCCCGCGTCAGGCTCTGGGCTGATGGCTCGGAGCCTGGAGCCTGTTTCCGATTCTGTGTCTCCCTCTCTCTCTGCCCCTCCCCCGTTCATGCTCTGTCTCTCTCTGTCCCAAAAATAAATAAAAAACGTTGAAAAAATAAATAAATAAAAAATAAAAGGTATTCAGTGCTATAGGGGAAAATAGACCAGAGTAAGGTACAAAGAAAACTGGAGGATGGTGGGGCTTGGGATTTTTTTTTTTTTTAAGCAACAGTTTATTTATCAATAAGATGTTTATTTGTTCACCAAATACTTAAGCCAAACCATGTGTTAGGTGCCGGGGCTTGAGTGGAGAACACGCTCAACAAAGTTCCGACCTAGTGGACTACCCAGCTAGTGGGGACCACATACCAGGTACTTTTGCGTGTCCTCTCATGCAATGCTTTCGCAAGTCTGTCGGAAAGAACTCCTGTGCTCGTTTTTGCTGCTGGTGAAACTGCAGCTCAGAAGAGAATCACCAGCTGGGGAGAAAAAACAGCCAGGGTTCAAACCCTGTCTTCAGAGTCTAACTCCCTTTCTAGCTTCCCCTCAGCTTCATCTCCTGTTTCTCCGTTTCATTATACCTTACCTCTTTCATCATGGAAATGCAGGTGTTAATCTAGGCAAGTGGCCTTAGGCCTATATTGGGGCAAAAGGGAGGGGGAAAAAAAGGAAGATATATTTAGAGGAGGAGAGGGAAGACTTCTCAAAACATCTAGACTCGTGGAGCAAAGTAATACAGGTAGCAAGAGGGCTTAGTAGAAGGGAAATGAAGGTAGATTCATAATATCCCAATTCTGGTTTTAGAGGATGGTTTTAAACAGCCATTAGAGAGAGCCCAATTCATAAGGTGACTTTAACGAGAAGCTTGAAAGAGGTAAGGGAGTGAGCCACGCCATTGTCTGGGAGTGTCCCAGGCAGAAGGAATGGCTAGTGGAAAGGCCCTGAGGCGACAGCATTCCTGGAAATGGTAGAATCCAGGACAACTGGAGCAGGTGAGCTACTGAGACAAGAATGGGGAGATAAGGGCAGAGTTGGGTCTTGTAGGCCATTGTGAGCATCTTGACTAAAATAAAACCGCCACGGGGCTTTGAAGAGAGGAACGCTATACAGTTCATGCTTTCAAAAGACTACTCTAGCTACCGTGCTAAGAGTAGATGGGGAGAGGACAACATTGGAAGCCAGAGGCTCCACTATCCTGGTTCAAGGTGATGACTTGGACCAGTCAAATAGACTGAGTAGGAAAAATATGATACAATCTCTCTACTTTAAGAACTCACAGTATAGTGGAAAGCAAATAGATTAATCACAGTACACTATGATAAGGGAAATAGTATCCTAAGAAGGGGCTACCCTTGCCAGCTTGCTTGAGAGAGAGTAGAAGATCTCTCTTCTACCAAGTTGCTAAGGGAAATGGAAGACTCTAGTTCTTTTTTGGACCACTGGGTGAATCCTTGATAACACAGCTAAAGTTTGTCTTCTTCCCAGTCCTCCAGGTCTCAAAACTCACCATCATCTGAGGGGCTTTAGGCAGAACAGTTCTGAAGAACAGTCTGGGTCATGCAATTAAGAATATGGGAAAAGCTGAGATTATCCCTATTTATCAGAGGAAAAAAAAAACTATGGCAAAGAGTCACCAGGTTTCAACTTTAGACTAGGATCAAGGTCATCAAAGTCCCAAACCAGAAGTCTCTCTGAACCACTTGAGTTGGGTCAGCCAAATGATGGGGTAAAGGAATAGAAAGACTTGTGTCTGGACAGCTGCCAGAATGGGGTTGGGGCCTTGGGGATCAGCAGCCTTTGATAAGGAAAGAAGCACAAGTCCCAGAATGTCAAAGATGGAGAAGCACCCCCCTCACCTAACCCCCAGAAGGATGTAATGGCCGGGGAGGGATTCTGGGACCTGGTAGGAGTGGGGAGGAAAAGCTTAAAGCTCGGGCTGGGAAGGCAGACCTGGGTTCAATCATGTTCCATAGCTTACTTCCTGTGTGCCTATATCAAGCTATTTAGTTTCACTTAATCTCTATTTTCTTGCCTATTAAATGGAAACAATAATCACGGCTACGTAGCAAGAGATCACGCACTGGCTGCTATAAAATAAAGGCCGCCAAAGATTGTTATGTACAAGGTTGAGTGTCAGTACAGAAAAGAGTAGTTCACGCAGTCTTGGGAAGTGGAGTAGGCTGGGACAGAGTGTGGGGAACAGGAGAGCCCTCAAAGGGATCGACTCAGGGGACAGATCCTTAAGAGAAATAGATTGCTCAAAGCAATGAGATAGAGGTTTTATTGCTTTGTGTTATTTGCAATCTTTTCCTAGCCTCATGTGGATTATAAATTCCCTGAAAGAAACACAGCCCTGAGCTGGGCTGCAATTGCCCTACAAAAACCTTGATTCAGCGGCACTGGCAGTACATCAACAGCAGGGTGTTCAACACTTCACGTGACCCACAGCCACTTAGACAAATGAGGCTTTACCTGATCCTTTTCTCCCTCTTTATTTAGTGTAAGAGGAAAGCAGAAAATGAGAAATGAATTTTAAATGAGCCAAGACCTACAAGAGGGAGAGAGAAAAACACGAGAGAGTCCATCCTATTATTCCCAGTCCTGGAGGATCCTTCCAGATTGCCTGGATATTTTTATATAATATTTTATATTTCATGTATTAGATGAACAACAACAAAGCCTGTATACAACGCCACTGGGAAGCTCTTGGCACCACTAATGCTATTTAAAAACAACTCTTGGGAGTTGGATGTTGGTCACTCTGCACACTTAACTGGCATTCAGTAATCATTTATTGAGTTCCTACCCTATACCTTGCATTGGACTAAATACTAGCGGATCAAAAGGGAATTCGTAAATTCTCTATCTTCAATGTGCTCCTAAGCTTCTGGAGAAGCAGACATGTAAACAACCACAATGCTATTTGGTAGAGATTTGTACTTGTGCCACGGAAACTGAGAAGAAACAAGGCTTAACTGAGTCAGATTGGATGGGGATGGGGCACCAAAAAAAGAGGTACTCTGAATGGTAAGGTCAAGGCTAAGTCTGAATAAATGAATAGGAGTTTGCCATGTAAAGACAGAAGCAAGGCTGGAGTAGAGAAAGAAAATCTGGAGTAGAGGAGGACAGCTTGTGTAAAGTCAGAGGTTGGATAAGTAAGAGAAAAGTAGAAGCCATGGAAATTACAGTCATGTAGGTGGTAATTAAACACTAGTGACTAATGGGAATAACTAACTCATGAAGCTACACCATATCAGACTACGTAAACCATCCATAAACTGATTTCCTGCCCTCTAGAAGCTTGATGTTAACTTCAGATTATATCAGTACAGCATAAGAAAGGAATAACTTAGAATATTTTTCCCCAGTAGAAGACAGTAGCCTAAACTTCTTCTAAGTTCTACCAATGCCATTTGCACTAGGGCACTCATGCCATCCGCCTTCCCCACTCCACAGCCCCCATCCTGAGGTGGTACCCCCTTCCGTCTTCCTTGTAACCACCTGGCTCAAACTTTGGCTTGCCTCCACTCATAATCAACCAGGCTAATTAAAAGCATAATGAAAGACAAAAGGGCATGGAGACAGCTGAGCAAACATTAACAGATACGTAGATTAAGTGAAGTATTTACCTTATTATGTGTAAGCAACGGTGTAGAAGAAATTTAGGCAGCACTAGGAAGCGTGAGTCAGGGGATGTTCAAATAGAGTGGGATTAGAGGAAACCTCCTCTCTTCCGGATAGTTAGCTGTATCTTTTGGGACGATTGAATGAAAAACGTAGTTAGCAGGAAAAGACAGCC
This sequence comes from Panthera uncia, assembly GCF_023721935.1. Classification (NCBI taxonomy): domain Eukaryota; kingdom Metazoa; phylum Chordata; class Mammalia; order Carnivora; family Felidae; genus Panthera; species Panthera uncia. The sequence goes on along the minus strand of NW_026057585.1, from coordinate 72,207,917 downwards.
AAGGTTTGCAGCTCAAAGGAGGCCGAAACTCTGGATACAAACAAGGTAGTTAAGAAACTACTAAAATTATTTGAGGGGGCGCCTGGGTGGCTCGGTTGGTTGGACGTCCAACTTCAGCTCAGGTCATGATTTCACGGGTTCACGGGTTCAAGCCCCACATCGGCTCTCTGCTTTCAGCGTGGGTCCTCTGTCCCCCTCTCACTGCCCTCCCCTGCTTGTGCTGTCTCTGAAAAATAAACTTAAAAAAAAGAAACAATTATTTGATTTCAAGTTGTGAAGTATTGACCTACTCCATGCCTAATGCGCTAAATAAGAACAATCAAGAACCTCCAGCATTGTGGGAGAGTGGCTAATATTTATTGTGTTCCTTGTGTGACTGGGAACATGATAGCCTTTTATACTTTTTAATTTAATCCTTAGAGCAAAACCAAGAGGGAGGTGTCCCCGTTTTATTTATTTGTTTTTCTAAAGATTTTCTTTTCTTTTCTTTTTTTTTTTTTAGTTTTTATTTAAATTCTCATTAGTTAACACACAGTGTAATACTGGTTTCAGGAGTATAATTTAGTGATTCATCGCTTACATATAACACTCAGTGCTCATCACAAGTGCCCTCCTTTATATCAATCACCCATTTGACCCACCCCCTGCCCGTCTCCCCTCCAGCAATCCTCAGTTTACTCTCTATTGTTAAGAGTCTCTCTTACGGTTTTCCTCCCTCTCTTTTTTTTTCCCTTCCCCATGTTCATCTGTTTTGTTTCTTAAATTCATATGTATTTGTCTTTCTCTGACTCATTTTGCTTAGCATAATACGCTGTAGCGCCATCCATGTCGTTGCAAATGGCAAGATTTCATTCTTTTTGATCGCAGAGTAATATTTCATATATACATCCCCTCTTTATTCATCAGTCAGTGGACATTTGGGCTCTTTCTATAACTTGGCTATTGTTGATAGTGCTGCTATAAACATCAATGTGCATATGTCTCTTTGAATCAGTATTTTTGCATCCTTTGGAGAAATACTTACTAGTGCAATTGTTGGATTGTAGGGTCGTTTTATTTTTAACTTTTTGAGGAACCTCCATACTGTTTTCCACAGCGGCTGCACGTTTGCATTCCCACCAACAGTGTAAGAGGGTTCCGCTTTCTCTACATCCTCATCCACATCTGTTGTTCCCTGTTAATTTTAGTCATTCTGACAGGAAGTGTTATCTCTTCATAGTTTTGATTTGTATTTCTCTGATGGTGAGTGATATTGAGCACCTCTTCATGCGTCTGTTGGAAAAATGTCTATTCATGTCTTCTGCCCATTTCTTTACTGGATTATTTGTGTTCTGGATGTCGAGTCTGATAAGTTCTTTATAGATTTTGGATACTAACCCTTTATCAGATACGCCATTTGCAAATATCTTCTCCCATTTCATTGGTTGCCTCTTAGTTTTGTTGATTGCTTCCTTCTCTGTGCAGAAGCTTTTTATCTGGATGGAGTCCCAATAGTTCATTTTTGCTTTTGTTTCCCTTACCTCTAGAGACATGTCTAGTAAGAAGTTGCTATGGCCAATGTCAAAGAGGTTGCTGCCTGTGTTCTCCTCTAGGATTTTGATGGTTTCCTGTCTCGCATTTGGGTCATTCATCCATTTTGAATTTATTTTTGTCCATGGTATAAGAAAATGGCCTCATTTCATTCTTCTGCATGTTGCTCTCCAGTTTTCCCAATACCATTTGTTGAAGAGACTATCTTTTTTCCATTGGATATTCTTTCCTGCTTTGTCGAAGATTAATTGACCATATATTTGTCGGTAAGATTTTTTTAAATTTTTTAATATTTATTTGTGGGTAAGATTTTTTAAATTTTTTCAATGCTTATTTATTTTTGAGAGACAGAGAGACAGAGTGTGAGCAGGGGAGGGGCAGAGAGAGAAGGAGAGACAGAATCCAAAGCAGGCTCCAGGCTCTAAACTATCTACACAGAGCCCGATGCAGAGCTCGAACTCATGAACTGAGAGATCTTGACCTGAGCCAAAGTCAGACGCTCAACTGACTGAGCCACCCAGGCTCCCCTGTGGGTAAGTTTTTTTTTAAGTAATCTCTACAGCCAATGTGGGGCTCAAACTCACAACCCCAAGATCAAGAGTCACATGCTCTGCCTACTGAGCCAGCGAGGTGCCCCGGTCATCCCCGTTTTGAAGAAGAAGACAGTAGTGAAGGTGGTAGCAGAATTTGAACCCAGAACTGCCTGGTTCTTAAGCTCATCTTCAAAGACCCTCAAAACCATCAATTCACATAGATATGAGAATTGTAGCCTTTTGAGTGCCAGGCATTGCAAGAGGGTGTATTTATATCCAAGTACTACTTCAGGAAACCTTTCAAACCTCGTTAGTGACACAATAGGGGCTGGAACCCATACACAACTTCCCAAAGAATTCTCTTCATTTTTTTCTATAGACACACAGACCAAATAGTTTTTACTGCATGAGGGGGCAGGTAGCTGAAAATCTGTTTGTTTTGCAACAACAACAAAAGGATAAAGAGAGCAACTGTAGACCATTTTGTTGTTCCCAAACATCTACTGTGCCTCTCAGGGGTAGATCCAGGATGGATTGTACTTCCCTCACTCCTTTGACAACACGCTTGATTATGTAACTTGCGTTAGCCACATGAAATGTGTGAGGGGCTATATGAACCACTTTCAGATAGAAGCTTTAAGAGTCAGTGTGCTTCACTGTGTTTTCCTTTCCTGCCGTGCTGATGACCAGGAACATTCAAGGCTAATCCATCTGCCTTGATTCCAGAGTGAAGACAACGTACAGCAAAGCTACAGCTGACTTAGGAAGGACACAAAGCATAAGCAAAAAGAACAACTTTTGCTGACTGAGTCATTAAAATTTGGGAGTTACGGGGCGCCTGGGTGGCTCAGTCGGTTGGGCGTCCGACTTCGGCTCAGGTCACGGTCTCGCGGTCCGTGAGTTCGAGCTCCGCGTCGGGCTCTGGGCTGATGGCTCAGAGCCTGGAGCCTGTTTCCGATTCTGTGTCTCCCTCTCTCTCTGCCCCTCCCCCGTTCATGCTCTGTCTCTCTCTGTCTCAAAAATAAATAAACGTTAAAAAAATTTTTTTTTTTTTAAATAAAATTTGGGAGTTACTACCATAGTGTAACAGAGTCTATCCTGACTAATGCAAACTCCTGTTGAATTTTTTCCTTTTGATGATCCAAATTTCTGGCGTCATCCCCAGGTATAAAAGGTTGTTTGGGAAGTGGGAGAAAATATAGGAAATGGAATGACTGGTGTAATGTAGTGAAAGCCTTTAAAAATAGAAAAAAAACTATTTTTTTAAGATTTTTATTTTTTTTAAGGAATCTCTACACCCAACGTGGAGCTCGAACTCACAAACCCGAGATCAAGAGTTGCATGCTCCACTGATTGAGCCAGCCAGGTACCCCATAAAATAAAAGATTTGGAACTCAGTCTTGATCTATGGGCTCAGACAAGCCTTTATAAGATAGGTTCCATAGACCATGTCACGTCTGAGAGAAAGTTTACGAAGATAAAGATACGGTCTCCGTTCTTGAGGCAAGGGCTATCCTCACATTCTTTTTTTTTTTATTTTAGAGAGAGAAAGAGCGCACAAGTGGGGGGGGAGGGGCAGAGGGAGAGGAAGAAAGAAAGAGGGAGAGAGAGAGTCTTAAGAAGGCTCTACACTCAGTGTAGACCCCTTGTGGGGCTCAATCCCACAACCCTGTGGGATCATGACCTGAACCAAAATCAAGAGTCAAACATAACCAACTGAGCCACCTAGGCACCCTTCAGATTAAACCTAGCGCTCTGCTGGGTGCCTGGCACCCACAAGACTCTCAATAAATTTTTATAAATTTTTCTTGAACCAATGTAATGGAATGATCTGGAATTATAACTCATGTCTCTTAACTCTCCACCAAGGCTCTTCCTGTGTTGTGTATTGCCTATGTGGGCTAAGAGATCTTAGAGGGTAAGCCTATAGTAATGTCTTTTTTGTTTTACTGAGAAATAATTTACATATGTCAGTCTATAAGTTTAAGGTGTGCAGCATGATGGTTTGATTTACACATATTGTGAAATTATTACCACAATAGGTTCAGTTATTCATCGTCTCATACAAAAGCAATAAAAGGAAAAGGAAAAAAGGGAAAAAAAATGTCTTGTGATGAGAACTCTCAGGATTTACTTTTTTTTTTTTTTTTAACGTTTAGTTATTTTTGAGAGAGAGAAAGACACAGCGTGAGCGGGGGAGGGACAGAGAGAGATGGGGACACAGAATTTGAAGCAGGCTCCAGGCTCTGAGCTGTCAGCACAGAGCCCAACACCAGGCTTGGACTCACAAGCTGTGAGATCATGACCTGAGCCGAAGTCAGATGCTCAACCGACTGAGCCATCCAGATGCCCCAGGATTTATTCTTTTAACATCTTTCTTATGTACATGAAGCAGTTAACTAGTCATCATGTTGTACACTACATCCCCGGTTACTTATTTGTCTTATAACTAGAAGTTTTTACCTTTTGGCCACCTTCCTCCAAGTCCCCCTCACTCCACCCTCTGCCTCTGTTAGCCACAAATCTGCTCTTTTTCTATGAGTTTTATTTCATTTTAGATTTCACATATAAGTGAGACCAGATAGTATGTGTCTTTCTCTGTCCGATTTATTTCACTTACCATGATGCCTTCAAGGTCCAGCCATGTTTTCCCAAATGGTAAGATTTCCTCATTCTCTTTTATGGCTGAATAGCATTCCATATGTGGCATATATACCGCAACTTTTTTTTTTTTTTAAATAGGGTTTACACCCAACATGGGGCTTGAACTCTTGACCCTGAGATCATGAGTCACACACTCTACTGACTGAGCCAGCCAGGCATCCCCTATACCACAACTTCTTTATCCATTCATCCATCAATGGGACACTTAGGTTGTTTCCATGTCTTGGCTATTGTGAGTAATGCTGCTATGAACATGGGGGTGCAGATATCTTTTTGAATTAGTGTTTTTGTTTTCCTTGGATATATTCCCAGAAGTGAAATTACTGGGTCATATGGTAGTTCTGTTTTTAGTTTTTTGAGGATCCTCCCTACTGTTTTCCATTGTGGCTGTGCCCATTTACAATCCCACCAACAGTGCACAAGGGTTCCCTTCTCTCCACGTCCATGCCAGCATTTATCTCTTGCGTTTTTGATGATGGCCATTCTGACAGGTGTGAAGAAATATCTCACTGTGGTTTTAGTCTGCCTTTCCCAAATGACTGGTGGTGATGTTGAGCATCTTTTCATATACCTGTTGGCCTTTCATATGTCTTCTTTGGGGAAATGTCTACTCAGGTCCTCTGCCCATTTTTTAATTGGGTTATTTGTGGGTTTTGCTATTGAGTTGTAGGAGTTCTTTACGTATTTTGGATATTAACCCCTTATCATATATACAGTTTGCAAATATTTTTTTCCTACTCTGGAGGTTTTGTTTTCACTTTGTTGATGTTTCTTTGCTGTGCAGAAGCTTTTTAGTTTGATGTAGTCTCACTGGTTTGTTATTTGTGCTAAATTTGTTATTCGTGTTGTGTTATATACTTATGGTAATATTACTACTAATTTTTATATGATACCTTATCATTTATATGCACTTCATTTATTTGAAGGGCCACATAAATGAAAAATGTCTAGGACATTAGCATCTGCTGGGCTGGAGCATAGTAGGCACTCAATAAAGTGCACAAATCTCCCTCAGTAAATTACAAAGAGTAGAAAGCCATGAAGAGCCCAGGGGACTTGGCAATAAGAAATCCAGCCTGAAGTGTACTATGAATCAATTTTTTTAATGTGACCAGACTAAGAGAATATGCAGGAGAAGGCTAAACCCATACAAACAAAAGTACAGGGCCCTGAGGCATCTCCAAAGAGTACAGAGCAGTAATTGAAAAACTTTCCATGGAACATCCTTGAAGCAAGCATTGAAGACAGTCATGAAAATAAATTAGGACTGCCCAAATCTGTGGATCAGTCCTTCAAAACCAGAAAGAGATTCAACCTGGTATTACTACTATTCATTTAAAAAGCTAAGATCCTGCAAGTATGATTTGCATCTAATACTGAAGTAGAACAGGGTTTGGGCATAATTAGAATATCCAAAGAGCTAATACAAAGCAGAGAAATGGAGAGTTATCCAGGGAGCCTATTTGGGTTAACCTTACCAGGTTAACCAAACTGAAAAACATGTGCAAAAAGATTCTTAAATGTTTATTTATTTTTGAAGGAGAGAGAGAGAGAGAGACACAGTGTGAGTGGGGGAGGGGCAGGGAGACAGGGAGACACAGAATCCAAAGCAGACTCCAGGCTCCGAGCTGTCAGCACAGAGCCCGCTGCAGGGCTCAAACTCACAAACCGCGAGATCATAACCTGAGCCGAAGTCGGACACTCGACTGACTAAGCCACACAGGCGCCCCACAAAAAGATTCTTTATATTTTTTGCCAGGAGACCACATTGGGGATTTTTTTGGTAAAAAAAAAAATAACAGAAATTTTTGCAACTGAAATATTTAAAATGAACTAACATAATGTCTGGGATTTGCTTTTAAATACTCCAGGGGAAAAAAATGTGGGGGAGATCTGTGAAACAAGACTGGCAAAATGTTAATGTCTATAGAAGTTAAGAGGAGGGAACAATGGCTCCCTCAGGAATAGGAAGTGGAAAAAGGAAGTAATATTTTGTCTTACTAAACTGCTATAATGATACTAAGTTGGAGATCATCATCCCCACTTTACAGGCAAGGAAAATTGAGGTCATATTGCTAGTGAATGACATAAAAACTTGAGCCTCAATACCATCACTTCAAAATCCCTTTTGCTTATACCCCATATTGATTGTCTAAATATATTTTTTCAGATTCTGATACTTTAATGGAAATGGTGAAGAGTTGTTTTTCTGTATAATGGAAACTTATTTGCAATTCCTCCACCTTTCATTATAGGTTTTCATCTCTACTGTGGTGTTGTTGTTGTTGTTGTTGTTGTTGTTTTTACATTTTTTTTTAAGGTAACGTCTATACGCAACACGGGATTCAAACTCATGACCCCAAGATCAGGAGTCAGATCCTCTATCAACTGAGCCAGCCAGGTGCCCCTCTCATCTCCACTTGTGAGCAACTATTGTGAATACTTTCTGACTCATGAAGTTGTTTTAATTTCATTTAATCTGAATTCATGATCCATCTGTGGTTTGCTTCCATTATTCAGCATAGAATGAATGTGAAATGGTGTTTTTCCTTTTTTGCAACAATTCTCAAAGTAAGAGATGCCAAAATGCCTGCATGCACATGCATATCCACACATAAACACAAAGCTTATGTATACGTACTTAGGTACAGTTTTTCCTTTTTAACTACTTAGCGATTTATCTGTGGCCTGCTATGCACACTTCCTCTACCCAATCACTTTTTCTGCCATGTAGGTATAGCCAAGCTTAACCCTTCTAGTGGGCTTGGTTCCTTGCTACCATGAAAGACATTTGTCATCCTTGTGCCTATAAATTGCATCTGGATTTGATCCATTTCTAAAATGAAATTTACTAGAAAGGCTGATGTGATGGCTATCCATTCATTCAGTAAACATTTATTAAATGCTGACTCTAGGCTGGGTCCTGTGCTCAGGGTTTGGAGCACAAAGAGAAAAGCAATAGTTTGGGGACAGTACAGCATAATAGTAATTAAATGACTGCGTGGTCGTGATAAGTAAGCACTAGTGAATGCTAGGTGAAGAGGGGCTCCCTTACCCAGGGTGAAATCCCAGCCCTGCCAGTTAGTAGCTCAATGACTTTAGTTGGGCAAATTGCTAATCTCTCTGAGCCTCAATTTCTTCATCTGTAAATGGGTAGAATAATAGTACCTACTGCATAGCTATGTCGTGAGTTAACTGAAACAATTGCACATGTAGAGAGCTCAACATGGTGTTTAGATGTTAAAAAGTGTTATAAATGGGAGCTCTTTCTATTCCCCTGTGTGTTCATAGAGGAAGGAGAGTGGAGGAAGAAATTTGACCTGACTGGGGATGGAGTTTTTTGAATTTTTATTTAAATTCCAGTTGGTTAACAAACAGTGTAATATTAGTTTCAGGAGTACAGTATAGTGATTCGACAGTTCTATACGTCACCCAGTGCTCATCACCCAGTGTACTCCCTAATCCCCATCATCTATTTAACCCATCCCCCCACCAATCTCCCCTCTGGTAACCATCAGCTTGTTCTCTATAGTTAAGAGTCTGTTTCTTGGTTTGCTTCTCTCTCACTTTTCCTTTTGCTCATTTGTTTTGCTTCTGACATTCTACACATGAGTGAAATCATGTGGTATTTTTTTTTTCTGACTTATTTCACTTAGCATAATACTCTCTAGTTCCCTCCATGTTGTTGCAAATGGCAAAATGCATTCTTTTTTACGGCTGAGTAATGTCCCATTGTACATATATACCGCATCTTTTTTTTTTAATGCTCATTTATTTTTGAGAGAGAGCAAGTAAGTAGTGGAGGGGCAGAGTGAGGTGGGGACAGAGGATCTCTAGTGCACTGTGCACTGACAGCAGCAGGCCTGGTGTTGGGCTCAAACCCATGAACCACTAGATCACGACCTGACCCAAAGTCCGACACTCAGTCAACTGAGCCACACAGGTGCCCCTACACCACATCTTCTTTGTCCCTTCATCAATTGATGTACACTTGGGTTGTTTCTGTAATTTTGCTATTGCAAATAATGCTGCTATAAACATTGGGGTGCATGTATTCCTTTGAGTTAGTATTTTTGTATTCTCTGGGTAAATACCTACCAGTGCAATTGCTGGATCACAGGGTAATTCTATTTAAAAATTTTTGAGGATCCTTCATACTGTTGTCCACAGTGGCTGCACCAGTTTGCATCCACCACCAACAGTGCAAGAGGGTTCCCATGTCTCCACATCCTTGCCAACACCTTGTTGTTTCTCATGTTGTTGATTTTCGTCATTCTGAAGGGTACGGGGTGATATCTCATTGTAGATTTGTTGGTTTGTTTGTTTTTGAGAGAGAGAGAGTAGGAACAGAGGAGGGGCAGAAAGAGAGGGAGAGAGACAATTCCAAGCAGGCTCCACACTCTTAGTGCAGAGCCCACATGGGGCTTGATCTCACCAACCATAAGATCATGACCTGAGCCAAAATCCAGAGTTGGATGCCTAACCGACTAAGCCACCCAGGCGCCCCTCATTGTAGTTTTGATTTGCATTTCCCTGTATAACTGATGTTGGGTATCTTTGCATGTTGTCTGTTGGCCATTTGTATGTCTTCTTTGAAAAAATGTCTATCCACATCTTCTGTCCATTTTTTTAATTGGATTATTCATTTTTAGGGTGTTGAGTTTTTAAGTTCTTTAAATACTTTGGATACTAATCCCTTATCAGATATGTCATTTGCAAGTACCTTCTCCCATTGTGTAGATTGCCTTTTAGATTTGTTGATTGTTTCCTTCATTGTGCAGAAGCTTTTTATTTTGATATAGCCCTAATAGTTTATTTTTGACTTTGTTTCCCATGCCTCAGGAGACCTATCTAGAAAGAATTGCTATGACCAATGTCAAAGAGGTTCCTGCCTGTATTCTTTCCTAGCATTTTCATGGTTTCAGGTCTCACATTTATGTCTTTAATCAATTTTGAATTTATTTTTATGTATGGTATAAAAGAAACTAATTAAAATGTCTATGCCACCCAAAGCAATCTACACATTTGATGCAGTCCCTATCAAAATACCAACAGCATTTTTCACAGAGCTAGAACAAGCAATCCTAAAATTTGTACAGAATCACAAAAGGCCCCAAACAGCCAAAGCAACCTTGAAAAAGAAAAACAAAGCTGGAGGCATCAGAATTCTGGACTTCAAGTTATATTACAAAGCTGTAGTGATCAAAACAGTATGGAACTGGCACAAAAATAGACACATAGATCAATGGAACAGAATGGAAAACCCAGAGATGAACCTACACTTACATGGTCAATTAATCTTCAACAAAGCAGGAAAGAATATCCAATGGGAGAAAGAATGTGTCTTTAACAAATGGTGCTGGGAAAACTGGACAGCAACCTGGGGGTGGGTGTTTTAAGAAAAGTTCACAGACACAGAAACATTTGAGATCAGCCTTGAAGGCTTAGTTCAAGTTTGTTGGGGCAAGGGAAGGAGGAGGGTGATGTCAAGTGTAAAGACCTGGCCCTAGTGCTCCAGGCTGTGTATATTTGAAGGGCCCTCCTATCTCCTGAGCTCCCTAGGTGTTGGGGGTAGGGGTGCTGGATCAGATGACATCTGTTTGGCAACTGGATCACAGGTCAACTCTTTACTCTGCCCATTCCTCTTACTGCACTCCCCCACGAGAAATGATCACAAAAGCACACTTCACCCCCTCTTGCCCACAAACTCCCTATCAGAGTCTGTTTTTTTTTTTTTTTTCAAGGAATTTAACCTACAACATTATGAATGATAATAATTGTAATTTGAAGTGGAAAGATATCATTTGTGTGTACATTGTAGAAACCTCACTGTGGAAGACCAACAAGGGGAGACATATACATTAGTTTATTTGTTAAACCAACACGGTGTATTCGTCCAACACTGCAGCATGGAATATCCTGTATTTCTTTACATCTGAGCATCTTTATTGTGCATACAATCTTGGATAAATGCACTTCCTGTTTTAAATATGATTCTTTAATCCTCTTCAAACAGAGGCAAATAGACAAATAATACAATGAACCCTCCCCATCATCTAGCACCAACAGTTGTCAAGTAGTAGCCAATCTTGTTTCATCTAGACCCCACCCTCACCTTGCCCCTCCTGTGTTATTTTAAAGCAATTCCAGATACCATACTTCATCAATATACACATATCTTAAAGCTATATCTGCAAAAAGTTAAGAACAGTTTTTGTTTTAATGTTTATTTATTTTTGAGAGGGAGAGAGAGAGAGAGAGAGAGAGAGAGAACACGTGAGCCAGGGAGGGGCAGAGAGAGAGGAAGGCACAGAATCCAAAGCAGGCTCCAGGTTCTGAGCTATCAGCACAGAGCCCGATGCGGGACTCGAACACACCAACCTCGAGATCATGACCTGAGCTGAAGCAGGAAGCTTAACCGACTGAGCCACCCTGGTGCCTCAATAACAGTTTTTTTTTTAAAACAAATCATACCATTCTCTTATCTAAGAATTAATGGAATCTTTGAAGTCAGAAAATAAATTAAAACATATGTTAAGATATATCTTTTATCCATCCTGTCAGTGTTTAAATTTCCAATCCCCTTATGAATTTCTTAAAATTTTGTTTGTTTGAGTCATGGCTCAAGTAACATCCACAAATGGAAATTGGATGATATGTCCCTTAATTTTTTTTTTTTTTTTTTTTTTTTTTTTTAGGGAGAGAGAGAGAGAAAGAGCATGCATGTATATGCGTGAGTGGGGGAGGGGCAGAGAGAGAGAATCTCAAGCAGACTCCGGACTATCAGCACAGGGCCCCATGGGACCCATGTGATCATGACCTGAGCCGAAACCAAGAGTTGGATGCTTAACCGACTGAGCCACCCGGGTGCCCCAAATCTTTTTTAATTTAGAAGTTCCTTCTACTTCTTTTTTTCTTGCAATGTATTTGTTGAAGAAACTACACTCTTTTTCCTGTAGTATTTCTCACAATCTGGATCTTGCTGATTGCTTCCCTGTGGTGGTTTTTAACGTGCTCTGCCCTCTGTGTTGTAAATCAGTAGTTGGGTCTAGAGGCTGAATCAGATTCATGTGTGATTTTTGAGGGGTTGGGGGGGGGGCACAACTACTCCACTGGTAGTAAGTTCTTCTGTCAAGGAGGCAACAAAATATGTGGTTCTCTCTCCTCTCCTTTTTCCTCACTAAATAGTTAACAAATTTTTTCTCCCAAGAAGTTACAATCATCATAACTTGGATTGCAAGCTAAGAATTGCAGATGAGGTGGGGTGCCTCGGGGGCTCAGTTGATTGAGCGTCCGGCTTTGGCTCAGGTCATGATCTCGCGGTTCATGAGTTCAAGCCCCACGCTGGGCTCAGTGCTGACAGCTCAGAGCCTGGTGCCTGCTTCAGATTCTGTGTCTCCCTCTTTCCCTGCCTCTTGCCTCTCACTCTCGGTCTCTCTCTCTCAAAATAAATAAACATTAAAAACATATATATACACACACACACACATATATATACATATATATATACATATATACATATATATGTGTGTGTGTGTATACATATATATACATATGTATATATACATATATACATGTATATATGTATATATACATATGTATATATATGTGTGTGTGTGTATATATATAAAAGAATTGCAGCTGAGATATAGTTGGGCGATCACAGGACAACTGATCTTTAAGGACCCTGAAGATTAGATCTAGTCCTACTGTTGTCCTATCATCTGTCATCATTGTCATATTGTTCATCAGGTATTACTAAGTGCTAATCATGGCATCCAGGACTGGGCCTGGGCACAATGTTATAATAATTGGAACTATTTATTGAGTCCCTACCATAGGCCAGCTGCTTTATTTAGGTTATCTGTAATCACCGCAACAAACCCACAATGCAAGTTTTATTATCCCCATTTTATAGAAGACAACTAAATTTCAAGAAGATAAAATGACTTTGCTAAGGCCACACAATTGACAAATGACAGAAGCACACGTGGTATGCAAATGCAAATTTGTCTAACCCAAAGGTCTTCTTGGTCTCTTTTTTTCCACTAACCCCCAATCCTTTGAAAACATAACTGAATTATACGAATGATCCCTGCCTTCAACAGGATTATATCTATATAGGAGAAAGAGATAAATTGCTAAAATAATTAAAGACTATCAGGCAAGAAAACACTATATAGAACATGAACAATGAAAATGTGTGCACTTTACAAGCAGTGATTGCTATAGATGAACAGGAAGGAGGAGAGGGGCCATCAATGCTGACTGAAGTTCCTGGGGGAGGTTTCATCAAGCAACACAAGAATTATTGCAAATATAAAAGCTTTACCAATGAGCAAAGGGTCCTTTGCACAAGCATCTTCTCCCTTGGGATCCATGTCACACTGACACAAAGATTTTGTCACCATGGCAACTGGTCATTGGACCAATGAAATAATCAGTTGTCATGGTAACATGATCTCCATCTTACTCCCACCAGGCACCTGTTCCAAATCGTCACCATCCTCCAACAACCTCATGCCACCTCAGTGATCCTTTCTTTTTTCCCTAGTCACCCTGTTATCCCTAGCTACCTATGTCTGAGCCCCTAAATTTATGGCTAAATATATATTTGAGACTATTAAAGCCAGAGCAAAGGAAAGTGACTTTGTAGTATAGAGCTTCACTACAGATGGGGGAACCCCCTAAAATCTAAGAGTTGAATAAGCCAGAGTGCTGAGGAAAAAAAGTATATGATGCTTCCCACCCCTCACCCCCCACATTTCCCTAAGTAAAATTCCTTTGGATTTTGAAACATTGCATTATTCTGATTCTCCTCCTACTTCTGTCTATTCATCCACTGGGTCCATTTCCTCCTCCTATCTCCTAAATGCATATGTCTCTCAAGGCTCCACCCTTTGTGTCTGCTCTTTCTCTAAACAGGACTGTCCAGTTCGGCACACACCAACCACGTGATGGTCATAGAGCTCTTGAAATTATAGATATACCGAACTGAGATATGCTGTGAGTATAAAATGTGTGCAAGATTTTAAAGACTTCATACAAAAAAAAGAATAAAAAATATCTCGTTAATAATTTTGTAGTGATTGTATGTTGAAATGATAATAATTTGGATATGTTGAGTACAATTAAATATGCCATTAAATTTTAATTTTATATCTTCCTTTTTAATGCTTTTAACACGGTTCCTGAGAAATTTAAATTGCAAATGTGGCTCACATTCCTGTTTTGTGTTCTATTTGTATTGCACAACATCGCTCAAAATTTTCTCTTTCAAGCCATCTCCCCCATGCTTCAGGTGAAGCATCTATGAGATGATTCTAGTATCCCGAATCGCACCCTCTTTTCTGAGATCCATTTCAGAAAACCCGCATTTCCAATGGACTTCTGGCCCTTTCACAAATAACCACCTGCTCCTTACCATAGCAAGAGCAAAGCCATGAGCCTTCCTTCAAAACCTTTTCTTTCTCCCGATTAGCTTTATTAACCTTTTGTGTTATTTTCTTATTGTTGCTGTAACAAATTACCACAAACCTGGCTTAAAATGACACAAATTTACTAGCTTACAGTTCTGTAGGCCTGAAGTCTAAAATGGGACCTACTGGGCTAAAATCAAGGTGTCTCCAGGCTGCGTTTTCCTCTGAAGCCTCCAGGAAAGAATCCATTTTCTTACCTTTGTCAGCCTCTAGAGGCTGCCATTATTCTTTGGCTTATGACCCCCTTCCATCTTCAAAGCCAACAATAACTGGTCAAGTCTTTCTCAGGCTGCATCCCTCTGGCACTAACTCTCCTGCTTCCCTCTTTGACTTCCAAGGGCTCTTGTGATTACCCTGGGCCCATGAGGATAATCCGTGATAATCTCCCCATTTAAACATCAGCTGAGGAGTGCCTGGATGGTTTTAGTCGGTTAGGTGTCTGACTTCGGCTCAGGTCATAATCTCATGGTGCATGAGTTTGAGCCCCACATCAGGTTCTCTGCTGTCCGCACAGAACCCACTTCAGATCCTTTGCCTCCCTCTCTCTCTGCCCCTCCCCCGCTCATTCCCCCCTCTCAAAAATAAACAAACATTAAAGAAGTAACTAAAATTAAAAATAATAATTAAAAATAATTAAAATAATCAGTTGATTAGCAAATTTATTTCCATCTTCAATCTTAGTTCTCCCTTGCCATGTAACGTGACATATTCACAAGTTCTAGGGATTAGGGTGTGGACTTCTCATCTGAAAGGTCTGGGCAGAGGGGGACAATCTGTGTGCAAGGCCAACAAGAAAAGAAATGTAATCAGGGCAGACCAGACAGATAGCTCCCATTGCTTTCAGGGCAATTGCTGATTTATAGGAAACAGTTAAATTCCATATGGCCGGTGTGGACAGCAATGGTCTAACACCTTTCTTAGTTCACTGCAGAATATACCTCCTCTAAGACTTCTTTCCTGATCACTCCTTTTCCCCAGTTACACCTCCCCTCGTGACAGTTTTTGTACATCCTAGACATCTGTCTTACCTTTTTGCATCGTGATGATGTATGTATGCACTTGGTCTTAACCTCTCTACTAGGTTGGAAAATATTTTGTAAACAGGAACTATTTGTTCATGCCTAACATGGTACTTAATGTAGTTTCTCAATAACGATTTCTTGAATTTAGTTGAATGGAGACAACTCATGTGGACTTACGAAGTGTGTGCTTTGTCGCCGCAGCCACCGATTTCCTCAAACCGAACGCTTTTTAAATTGACTTCCACTTAACCGATACTCTCAATTCTGTTTTAAAAGGACCATCAGGGGTGCCTAGGTGGCTCGGTTGCTTGAGCAACCAACTCTATGATTTCGGCTCAGGTCGTGATCCCAGGGTCATGGGATCGAGCCCTGTATTGAGCCCTGCGCTGGGCTCCACACTAATCATGAAGACTGCTTGAGATTCCTGAATTAATTAATTAATTAATTAACTTAAAAAAATAAAAGATCTATCAGTGTGGGGCGCCTGGCTGGCTCTATTGGTAGAGCCTGTGATTCTTGATCTTGGGGCTGGAAATTCGAGCCCATATTGAGATTATGTAAGCATAAAATCTTTAAGAAAAAAAAAAAAGAAAACAATGGGGAACCTGGGTGGATCAATTTCAGCTTAGGTCATGATCTCACAATTGGGAGGGCCTGCTTGGATTCAATCTCTCTCTCTCTCTCTCTGTCTCTCTCTCAAATAAATAAACATTAAAAAAAAAACAACCATCAGTATAATACTTGTAGGTAATGGGCTGCTGTGCACTTGTGACCCTGCCCCCCATCCGGGGTCAGCTGTATTTGATTTCATAACCTGATGCCAGGTGTACTTAAATAATATAATATAATATAATTTAATTTAAAGTTATGTACAGCAATGTAATATGAATGTCAAAAGAATGAGAATTGTTTCTATGAAGACTCAGTTGGTTATCCAAAAAAATGAAGGAATTACAACAACCTAAAATCTATTGATATTATATACCACGTGAACAGATTAAAGGAGAAAAATTGACCATGCCAGTAAATGCAAAAAAAAAATCAACAAAATTTAGCACTAATTCATGATTTCTAAAAATCTTTAAAACTGAGATCAGAAGACCATTGTCCTTATTTACAGATAAAATGATTGATTACATACAGAATCCCAAGATAATTCACAGAATAGAATCTATTTAAACTAATAAGGGAGTTTAGCAAATTTGCTGTATTTGAGATCAATACGGAGAAATCAGTAGTGTTTCAACATCAGTAAATAATCAGAACTTGTAGCAAGAATGACGATCCCATTCACAATAAGGACAAAAACAAGATTACTAGGAATCAATCTGACAAAATTATCCTTGTGAAGAAAAGTACAAAATTGAAAAACGCATGTACATATATACATACACAGAGATCTGAGTAAATGGAGAGATCTACCAGGTTCATGAATTGGAAGATTCAATGTCATAAATATGTATGTAAATTCTTCTCGAATAAGTTCATAAATTCAATACAATGTTAAATAAAATCAAAAAATGACTGTGAAACTAAACAGAATGGTCTTAAAATTCATATAGAAGAAAAAAAGGATAAGACAGTTTTGAGGATGAGAACAAAACAGACTCTCCCACCAGATAGCAACTTATTTTAAAGTTCCAGTTAACATGGCATTATATTGGCTTAGGGATAGACAAATTGGTGAGTGGGATAGAAAAGAGACTCTGGAAAGAGGTCTGTGAACATATGCAGACTTTGATATATTCAAATGTGGCATTATAATGGGGGGAGGGTGGGGAGGAT
This sequence comes from Panthera uncia, assembly GCF_023721935.1. NCBI lineage: Eukaryota > Metazoa > Chordata > Mammalia > Carnivora > Felidae > Panthera > Panthera uncia. The sequence goes on along the minus strand of NW_026057585.1, from coordinate 72,190,904 downwards.
GAACTATTCAATTATGAGAAAATTGGTTGTAGAGAATCCGAACGATACACCTGGACCCACCCGTCCCAGGAAGCCCCCAGTCACTATTGACATTTCTTCGTCTACTTTTGGTTGTCTCAATCTCACCATAGAGTGAGAGCCTGCCTTCGTGTGGTCTCCATTGTTCCTAGTACAGCAGAAGACACGATGGCTCTGGTGCCCAGTTTCCCCCCCTACCAGACTCATGGAGGATATATGCCTCTTCCATCACTGTCAGGCTCGGGTAAAGCATGAAGCTCTATATAAAAGCCCTGGAGGGGTGCCTGGGTGGCTCAGTGGGTTCAGCATCCCCCTTCGGCTCAGGTCATGATCTTGTGGCTCATGAGTTCAAGCACCGCATCGGGCTCTGTGCTGACCGTTCAGATTCTGCGTCTCCCTCTGTCTCCCTGCCCCTCTCCTACTCTCTCTCTCTCTCTCTGTCTCTGTCTCTCTTTCTCTCAAAAATAAAAAAACATTTAAAAAATTTAAAAAATAAATAAATAAAGGCACCGGAGACTGGTTTGCCCCCTGGCTATACAGAGAAAATGTGTAACTCAACCCAGAAGTGAATTAAATCCCTGTGGAGTAAACTTCAACCAAGAACAGGGAGGGGAAATTTATCCAGCAGGTAAATTGTTCACCCTTCTTCCTCTCCCTGATGGAGAGGTGTGGTGTTTACACAGAACTTGTCGGGAAGATGTCCTAGGTGACCAAGGCTGGATTTCCTTGGGAGGCTATAGCCAGCTTGCTACCCTAACATATCAACTTGCTATTTGTTTTCTTCTACTCCTCACTTCTCTTTTCCTTAACTCTTGCTGCCCTGGGATTGCTCCTCTCAATACTTCAGCAAGAGTGCCTTGGGTTCTATTTTTCAGAGAACCTGGGGTAAGATGATTCTGTATATAGAAAAAAAGAAAGCTAGGTCCCTACTCCCACACCACACGGAAAACCGTATCTAAGTGGAATAAAGACCTAAATATTAGAAATAAAGCTTCAGAACATTTTGAAGAGAATGTTAGGAGAACCTTTCTCTCAGAATAAGCAAGTATTTTTTTTAAAACCCAAAAGCACAAACCATGACAGAAAAGATTGGTAAATGTGATTACCTACAATTTAGAAACATTTATTCAACAAAAGATGACATGAACAGGAGTGCCTGGCTGGCCCCACTGATGGAGTGTGAGACACTTGATCTCGGGATTGAGAGTTAGAGCTCCGCATTTGGGCACAGAGATTACTTTAAATCTTTAAAAAAAAAAGATGATATATGCAAAGTTAAATTACAAGCTGGAATCTGAGAAAGAAAGATATTTGCAGTTCATTTGATTGACTAGGTATCCGGAATTTAACAACAATTTCTACAAGTCAAGAATAAAAGACAACAGAGAAATGAGCAAAGGACAGAAACAAGCAATTTCTAGCAGAGACTTCTGGATGGCCAATAAACATATGAAAAGATAATGAACCTCATTACCGATTGGGCAAATCAAAGTAAAATCACTTAAGATACCGTTTCACCCCCATCTAACTGGGAAAATCTTGAAAGAATGATAAGGTGTATTGGGTATGGAGCAATGAACTCTCACACGCTGCTAGCGAGAATGTAAATTGCTACAACCGTGTTAGCAGTTAATTTGACGACATACTTGTGAGGATGTGCATGCCTTTGACTCCCAAATTCCATTTCTTGTTATATTTTCTAGGCTAGAGAAACTCCCACATATATCTACCAGGAGATTTATGAAGGAATGATCACTGTAGCGTTGTTTGTAATAGAAAAAATGGAAATAGCTCAAATGTTCGATAAGAGAAAAAAACCAAGTTTTGGAATGTTTGCAAAATACTACAAATTGAATGGAAATGAATTAACTAGAGCTCTATCAACAAGGATAAATCATAAACGCATAATGATGAGAGAAAATAATCAAGTTGCAGAATAATGCATGTAGTATGATACTATTTACATATAGATGCAAAATATGTAAAACAAAGCCATACACTTATTGGCACACATATGTAGTAAGTATAAAAACTCATATGGAAAAGGTAAATGCTAAATTCAGGACAGTTGTTATGGATGGGGAAAGTGGGATAGAAATGAAATCAGGGACGCGTGGGTGGCTCAGTTGGTTGAGCATCAGGCTCTTGATTTCAGCTCAGGTCATGATTTCACAGTTTGTGGGTTCAAGTCCCACGTCCGCATCAGCGCAGAGCCCTCTTGGGATTCTCTCTCTTCCCCTTCCCCCACCGTCTCTCTCCCTCTCTCTCTCTCTCAAATAAATAAAAATAAACATTTTTTAAAAAAGAAATAAAATCAGGAGTGTGCAGGAGTTTTCAACTCTATCTGTAATGTTTATTTCTTTTTGTAAAATCTGAAGCAACTATAGCAAAACATTAGCATTCATACAGCTGAGTGTGGAAACAGGTGTTCCCTCTGTTTTTCTCCTTGTATGTTTGCAACATTTCATTAAATTTTTTTTTTTAAGTGGAATGCTTTGAAAAGATTCAATAAAAGCTGAGTCACTGAAAAACCAAAAAACAAAAACAAAAACTACCATTGAAATAAGTGTGGGCAAAACAATTGTAAGAAGTTGGGTAAATAATTCTAACCACGGTAATTTCAAGTCCCGCACACAGACTTCCTTCTCAGGTGTGTTGAAGTTCTTGTTCCATTGTAAAGAACCCAAAGTGGGGCACCCAGCTGGCTCAGTCAGTAGAGCATGAGACTCTTTCTTGATCTGAGGATCCTGAGTTCAAGCCCCAATTGGGTGTGGAGCCTAATTAAAAAGGAAGGAAGGAAGGAAGGAAGGAAGGAAGGTGGGAGGGAAGGAGGGAAGGAAGGAAGGAAGGTGGGAGGGAAGGAAGGAAGGAAGAAACCCAAAGTAGAAATCATCAAAATGCATATTGTGGGTGTAGTTTGCTCAAGAAAGATAATGCAGAGTTCCAAACAGTGGACTCATTCTCAACCTTGCCTTACATCAAATATTGATGTATATAAATATGCTTGAGAAGCACCTGGGTGGCTCAGTCAGTTAAGCATTGGACTCTTGATTTTGGCTCAGGTCATGATCTCACAGTTCATGGGATCGAACCCTACATTGGACTCTACGCTGATAGTGCAGAGCCTATTTAGGATTCTCTGTCTCTCTCTCTTTCTCTAGCTCTATCTCTCCCCTCCCCTGCTCGTGCTCTCTCTCTTTCTCTATCTTTCAAAATGAATCAATAAACATTAAAAATAAATAAATACGCTTGAAGTTAAAATATTTAAAGTAAGTACAGATCCCATTATTGTGATTTCCTACTTTAACAGAATTGTTCCATTTCTGGTCCTGATCTGTTGGATAAGAAGGCTTCTACGGTAATCATTCTAAGGCCCATAAACACACATTATGTGTTATATGCCTCCATGCTATGCATTGAACTAGGTGTAGATGTCTCCTTGAAGGATTGAGTGAACCAAAGAGGTGGGGGTGCAAGCATCCTGGGCAGAGGATAAAATGGGAGCAAATTCAGCAAAACATGGACAGGAAATAGAGCATGAATTTCTTCTACTGGAAGGTGTAGGAGCAGGAAAGAGATAGATTGAGAAAATAGGTTATGGTAAGACTGAAGAAAGAGGGGGGCGCCTGGGTGGCTCAGTCGGTTGAGCGTCCGACTTCAGCTCAGGTCACGATCTCGCGATCTCTCGGTCTGTGGGTTCGAGCCCCGCGTCGGGCTCTGGGCTGATGGCGCAGAGCCTGGAGCCTGCTTCTGATTCTGTGTCTCCCTCTCTCTCTGCTCCTCCCCCGTTCATGCTCTGCCTCTCTCTCTATCTCAAAAATAAATAATAAATGTTAAAAATTAAAAAAAAAAAAAGACTGAAGAAAGAGGTATTTGAGTTTTGTCTTAATCTCGGTTTTAGCATACTATAGTTTCCAAATTGAATGCATTTTGTTCATTATATTTTTCTTAATGTTTATTTTTATTTTTGAGAGAGAGAGAGAGAGTTTGAGCTGGGGAGGGGCAGAGAGAGAGGGGGACAGAGAACCCGCAGCTGGCTGGCTCTGCACTGACACAGAGCCCAGAGCCATGAGATCGTGACCTTAGCCAAAGTCAGAAGCTTAACCAACTGAACCACCAGGCACCTCTTTTGTTCATCATATTTTAAGTTGTCATGTCAGAAAGTGGTCACCTGCAGTTTCTAAAGTGCTTCAAAAAAAATGCTAATGTAACTTCTAAGAATAACAATGTGGGATCAGAGTTATCTCTTTCACCTTCTATAATAATTGGTAAATTATCATATTTTTAAAATAAATTTTGACACAAAAAATTAATACACCTTTAAAAAAAAAAAGACCCTACGAATTAGGCCATGGTTCCTTTGGCCACCATGCCAATCCTACTTCCCCCTCCCCACAGAAAGCCACAGTCAAGACCTGTAGCTCTGAAGCAAGATTGTCCATGTTCAAATCTTTTGTTTGGTTGTTTGGTTTTGGTTTTGATTTTTTTCTCTTTAAAAAAAACACACTTTATTGGGATACCTGGGTGCCTCAGTCAGCTGAACGTCCAACTCTTGATTTCAGCTCAGGTCATGATCTCAGGGGCGTGGGATGGAGCCCCGCATTGGGCTCTGCAATGAGTGTGGAGTCTGTTTAAGATTCTCTCTCCTTCTGCCCCTCTCCTCCACTTGCACTCTCTCTAGAATAAAAATAAAATAAAATAAAGTAAATAAAATCAAAGTATAAAAAACACTTTATTGATGTATGATTAACATGAAAAATGAGATATATATATATTTAATACAGACCATTTAATGAGTTTGGGATTAAGTATAGGCCTGTGAAATCATCACCGCCATTAAGACCATAGATGTTTCCATACTCCCCCGAAGTTTTCTTCCTCCCCCTTTATTACTTTTTGTTATGTGGCATTATTATTTTTTGTTGTGTGGTAAGGGCACCTAACATAATATCTACCCTCTTAGCAAATTTTAAGTATAAAATATAATATTGTTAGTTACAAGCACTATGCCATAGGTTTCTAGAACTTATCTTGCATAACTGAATCTTGTTCCTCTTTGACCATCACCTCCCCATTTCCCTCTCCACCCACCCCCTGGTAACCACTGTACTACTCTCTTCTTCTATGAGTTTGACTCTTTTTGATTCCATATATAAGAGGGAAAATATTTTATTTTAAATTAAATTTCTCTGATTCCTGGGAGAATTGGCCAAATGTATGTTTTAATATATATATGTATACATATTATGTATTATACATATATAATACACATACATATACATGTACATGTACATATATTAACTAATATGTATATTAGCACTTGTGTTTCCCCATTTGTAAATTCTTGGTATCCTATTTTCTTTTTTTTAAATTAACTATATGAGTTGTTTATATATTATGAGTTTTAATTCTTTGATACATATACTACAAATATATTTTCTCAGTCAACTAACTGCCTTTAGCTTTCCTTATGGTACCTGCTGTTCTGCAGAAGTTTTTAATAGCAATATAGTCAAACGTATCAACTTTTCTTTTAAGTTTTTCTTTTTTTCTTTTTTAATGTTTATTTATTTTGAGAGAAAGAGAAAGAGCGTGAGCAGGGGAGAGAGAGAGAGAGAGAGAGAGAGAGAGAGAATGAATCTCAAGCAGGCTCTGTGCTGCCAGCGCTGAGCCCAGTGCAGGGCTCAAATTCACAAATTGTGAGATCATGACTTGAGCAGAAATGAAGAATTGGGAGGCTTAACCGACTGAGCCACCCAGGCACCCCATAAGCTTTTTTTCCCCCTATTTGAATCTTCTTCAGCAAGATTTTTCTTACACATAAGGCCATAACCATTTTTCTATAGTTTTTTGTCTAATAATTTGATACCATTTTTTTTTTATATCTAGGTCTTTAATTAGTCAGAAATGTATATTTTGGGGGCACCTGGCTGGCTTAGTCTGTAGATGTCTCCAACCCCAGTTTTTGGACATCAGCTTCATTGATCTCATGCTGTACAATGCACCCATTTAAAATGTACAAGTCAGGGCACATAGGTGGCTCAGTCAGTTGAGCACTAGACTCTTGATTTCAGCTCAGGTCATGATCCCAAGGTCGTGAGATCGAGCCCCCGCATCAGGTTCTGCACTTAGCATGGAGCCTGCTTAAGATTCTCTCTCTCTCTCTCTCTCTCTCTCTCTCTCTCTCTCTCTCTCTCTCTTTTCCTCTGCCCCTCTCCCCTGTTAGCATATGATCTTTCTCTAAAATAAAAAAATAAATTTAAAAAAAATCTTCAAAAAAAAAGATTGCCAAATAAACTAAACTAAAATATAATATACAAGTCAGTGGGGGTGCCTGGCTGGCTCAGTCAGTAGAACATGCAACTTGATCTCAGCGTTGTGAGTTCAAATCCCACATTGGATGTAGAGATAAAGCTAAAAATAAAATCTTTTAAAAAATTAAAAGTAAAATAAAATGTACAAGTCAGTGGTTTTTAGTATATTCACAGAGTAGTATAATCCTCACCACAATAAATTTTGGAACATTTTCATCATTCCCAGAAGAAACCTCATCCCCTTTTTACCCCAACATTTCCCCCAGTCCTAGACAACCATTAATCTACCTTCTGTCTCTAGATTTGCCTCTTCTGGACAGTTCGTATAAATGAGATCATACAGCATGAGGTACTTTTTGTCTGGCTGCTTTCACGTAGCATGATGTTTCAAGGGTCATCCATGTTGTAGAATGTATCAGAATTTCATTCCTCATTTTATGTATCTCTGCATCAGTCGATGAACGTTTGGGTTGTTTCCATTTTTTTATTATGAATAAAGCTGCAATGAGCACCATTGCCCCAGGCAATCACTAATCTAGTTCCTGTCACTCTAGGTTAGTATTCCCTTTTCTAGAACTTCATATGAACAAAATCATATAGCGTGTATTCTTTTGTCTCTGACCTTTTGTACTGAGCATCATGTTTGTAAGATTCATCCATGTTATTGTACATATCAGTAGCTGATGCCTTTTTCTGGCTGATGAGCATTCCATTGTGTGGATGCATCTCCAAATTTTTTAATTCTGATGGGACGCAATTTACCAATTTTTAAAAATTACATGCTTTTCCAATCTCATTCACAATGTGCCTTTAAAATGTATTCATTGGGGAAGCTTTCTCCTTTGGTCCTGATGAATCTCAGGCATTCACATGACTTAGATAATAAAAGGTCCATGGTCACAATAAATGACCATCTTAGTTCAGGCATTGGAATGCCGAATTCTATGTAATAATTAAAAGGCCAAACTTTATTAAAGTGAAATCTCCTCTCTTGTAACTTAGACCTTCTGCACGAACACTTACAGCAAGAATGAGGGAGATGGGGCCATGGTTATGCTCTCTTTCCCTATCCGGGGTATCACATCTCCTTCCAGGTGGCAGACAGGCAGACTCTCAGTTTTGGAAGATAGTCAAGAAAAATTTTTTCTCTCAGGTTTGGGAAAGAAACACTTTTGTTAAGTGGTTTCAAGTTCTCTGGGATTGGCAAATATTCAAAGCCGACTATTTCTTTCTTGGCTATGTTTATGCATTCTGCAGAGGCCCCCAGTAGATACCTTCTGTAGTATCTGTCACAGTGCAGGTGACACCATTTTCCTTCTATTGGCTGCTCCCATCTCAGCTTTTGTGGTCTTTTGTTTGTTTTTTGGTTTGTTTTTGTTTTTGTTTTGTTTTTTAGTGGCCCACAATAACCTGGGTCTTTCTGTTGGAGTCCCATGGCTCTTCCAAGCAATTCTCCTGGGCAAGATCTAATAGGGTTTAAGCCAGCTCTCCTTCCAAAGAAATCTTCCACCCTAACTCTTGGAGTGCAGGCCACTTGACATAGCCATTTCCCCTTCTCCCCTATGGGTTGAGCAGCTACCCAGCCCATCTCTGCTCTTCCCATGTTCGAAGCATGAGGCAGTCACTGACCTACCACCTGGAGGAGTTACAGATCAAGGTCTCCAGGTGGTCGCATTGAAATGGTTCCCCCTTGAGAATGGGAAAATATCCCCTACCCCTGCTCACTGAGCATAGCTCTCTTCAGAAAAGTCCTCTTTACAAAGTTTTACAGCAACCTTAAACCCCTGAAGGTGAGAGGGTTGAGAATGTGTAAACTAGGTTTTCTTAAAGTTTATTTATTTATTTTGAGGGGCGGGAGGGGGGAGGGACAGAAAGAGAGGGACACAGGGAGAATCCCAAGCAGGCTCTGCACCATCAGGACAGAGCCCGATGGGGGCTCGAACTCCTGAACAGTGAGGTTGTGACCTGCGCTGAAATCAAGTGTCAGACGCTTAACCAACTGAGCTACGTAGGCACCCCTGTGCAACTAGGTTTGACCATTTACTTTGAAACTTCCACAAGATGGTTTGCTGACAACTTTGTTATCTAATATCTACTGCCTTGGGGTTTCCGACTGAAACTTCTAATTTAAAATCCTATTACACTTGCATTTGTAAGCTAAAGGCTACTTGGATGTGACGGATTATTCTTTTTACTATCCTAATGGATTACATTTGTCAATGTTTTATTTAAGATTATGGAATCTATGTTCATAAATGAAATTGACTATACTTGTGCTTTTTCTGTACCAACCTTGTAAGTATCATGCAGCAGGACAGAAATTTGCATACTATGGCTCAGATGTGCCAAAGAATATAATGTTCACTATTTTCTACAATAAATTCTTAGACTCAAGCCTCTATTCCTGCTAATAGCATGGGGAAAAAAACTTTTAATTTTGTTTATGTCTCTATAAGTTCAAATTGAATTTAGTCAATTCAAAATTCTACTCCCTGCTGGCTGTTTTACCCACTCATGATAGCAGGGGAGGAACCCCACGCTGTCCTGTGGCCTCCCCTGATCCCACTGTTACAGCCTACTGAGGAAAAGCTAGTCCTCCCTTATCTTTTGCAGTATTGTTCTGATGTCTACTACTGAAATTCATCATCTCTGCATTCTGCACCCCCCATGACAACCTCAGGCAGGAAGAGAATCCAAATTATTAAGAAGGGGAAAATGCATCAGGAGGTGTTTTCTAAACATTTTAACTAGCTTACTTATCCTTAAATCCAAGACATTTATTGTTCGTATGTTTTTGTGGCTAAATCAAGAATCCAATCACAGGACAGTTCCCAGTTATAATGGTGGGAGCGTTTCCTCCAAGTGCTTTACTCAGCTTCTCAGAATCCTCTCAGGAGCCCTATGCTAATAACTATTACTTATAATAGCTCTGTCAGGTGCCTTACTTATATTTTTTAATGTCTTTTTTAAATTTATTTTTGAGAGAGAGAGAGAGAGGCAGGGGAGTGGCAGAGAGAGAGAGAGACAGACAGACAGAATCCAAAGCAGGCTCCAGGCTCTGAGCTGTCAGCACAGAGCCTCATGCGGGGCTCAAACTCACGGACCAGGAGATCATGACCTGAGCCGAAATCAGACGCTTAACCAACTAAGCCACCGAGGCATCCCTTACTTATAATGTTTTAAATTCTTGCTATAACCCAGTGGAGTACATAATGCCATTGCCATTTTACAGAAAAATAAACCGAGGTACAGAAAGGTGACTGTATTAATTAGGATACAGGCTAAGTTGCTGTAACAAAGAGATAACAAAAGACAGTGGCTTAAACAAGCTGGAGGTTTATTTCTCTCCCAAAACACAGCAGAGGCAGGCAGAAAGTCCAGGATGCAGGTGGCTCGGCTTCACTCACCCGTACCTTTCTTCTGTCTCATTACTCCACCATTGAATCATCCATTGTGCTGTCCTCATTTGTTTGGTAAAAGCTGGCTCACCACTACACATGCATGTCCCAGCCTGTGGGAAGGAGGAAGAGAGGATGAAGGACAGGCAGTTCCTTTAAGGAAATTGCACACAAACACTTCAGCTCGTGTCCCATTGTCCAGAAAGATCATAGTCACGTGGCCACAACTAACTGCAAGGGAGGCTGAAAAATAGAGGCTCTACTCATGCAAGGGAAAACTAGTGGTAGGCAGATGTGGTAATGATTCTATTACTAGAAGGAGGGAATCACGGGGCGCCTGAGTGGCTCAGACTGTTGAGCGTCCAACTTTGGCTCAGGTCATGATCTCACAGTTCATGGGTTCAAGCCCCGTGTCAGGCTCTACACTGAGCTCTTGTTCAGAGCCTGGAGCCTGCTTTGGATTCTGTGTCTCCTTCTCTCTCTGCCCTCCCCCGCTCGCACTCTGTCTCACTCTGTCTCTCAAAAAGAAATAAATGTAAAAAAAATTTTTTTTTCTTAAAGAAGGGAATCATGGACACTGGGGATTGGTTAGGCATTGCTGCACAGAATCTAATGTGATTCCCTCCTTCCAAATTCTGAGCACTGTGTGCAGATGAAAAACTGCAGTTCCCATTTGCCCTGCAGATAGGAGCCACCAATTAGGTATCAACAGAAGTCACTGTGTGGGGCTCCTGGAAAACTTCTGTTGTCCTTCCTCCCTTCATCCATTCTGCTGCTTGGAAAGCAGATGAGGTGACTAGAGCTTCAAAAGCCGTATTAGACCATGAGTGACCTAGAAGGTGCTAAGGATGGTGAGGCATGCAGAAAGGAACTAGAAACTTAATGATCAAGGAGCCACCATACCAAACTGGGATAACCTAACTCTGCACTTCTTTATTTTGAGGGAGAAATCAGCCTCTTTCACTTTTCAGCTGCTTTATGACCTACACACAACCAAATGTAATTCTTAACGAATTCAAATTATCCATTTAAGCAACATATTCACAGTCATGCAGCTAGGAAGATGTTTGTACTCAGATTTACCTGGTTCCAAAGCCCATATTCCTGCCCCTGCGGGATTAAATTGGCCTCTTACAAGACAAAAACGGTATCCTTTTGTTAAGATTCTACAACGCAATGAAGAAATAGTGGTATAGTCTCCATCCTATTTAGGGAAAGATATTTATCCTTTACATCTAGAGTCCTTTATGTGATACAGCATTTTGGCTAGCAAAATATTTCTCTGTTAGATGTATGCAACATAAAATTACAGGAAAGCACCATGAGCTATCGAGCCAGGCATGATTTGTTATTCTTATCTTTGACTTTTTTCTATTAATTTTAATCGGCTTCCTATTCATTCCTTTTGTTGTCAGCTTGCACGTGCTGACAGGCAAGCAGTAGGAAGCACCGGTGTTAAGGAAGATTAATGGGGAACATTTTTGAAATGTATAACAATCTATTCATCACTGTAACTTTTTCCCATTTGGAAAAAAATCCATAATTATTTAACTTTTAATTCTAATACACTGGGCCCACCTTATGGGACACATAGTTGGAGATTCTCTCATCTACATGATTGACAGATGAGCCTTATATGCCAGGATGGAAAACACATAGATAAGAAACAGGCCAGGAGAGCCACTATGACCCTATGAACCTGGATAAAGGCTTTATTCTTTCTCGTCTGGAGAGCATTTGGTTCAAGTAGGAAATCAACTACATGGATTGTTTAAGCCACATGTTCTAAATTGCTATTGGGGATGATATCACTAGAATTCGGAAAATTGTGCTACTTTGGGGGGGTGGTAAAATACCAGAAAGTTGACATATGTTGTTTAGAAGGGTTTATTAGATAATATTGTTATTATCTCCTTTTGAGAAAAGGAGAGATGATTGTCGGAGGCTGTCAAAAATACTTAGATTTAGAATGTCCTATGTAGTATAAAGGAAATAGGTAAGACTGTGATTTACCAGCAAATGTCACTTTTTCATTGTAGGGGTTTGTGGCAGATAGAAGAATGGCCCTCCAAAGATGTTCAAGTTTTAATCCCCAAAACCTGTGAGTATGTCACCTTACATAGCAGAAGGGGTTTTGCAGATGTGATTAAATGAAAGGTTTTAAAATAAGAACATTCTACTTTTATTTATTTGAGAGAGAGTGTGAGCATGAGCAGCAGGAGGGGCAGAGAGAGAGGGAGAGAGAGAATCCCAAGTAGGTTCTGTGCTGTCAGCACAGAGCCCAGTGCGGGGCTCAATCCCATGAACCGTGAGGTCATGACCTGAGCTGAAATCAACAGCCGGATGCTTAACCAACTGAGCCACCCAGGCGCCCCATAAAATAAGAATATGTTAAAGGTTGCAGGAGTCGAGATGCCATTGCTGGAAGGGGCCATGAGGCAGTGTGGATTGCCACCAGAAGCTGAAAAGGCAAGGGACTGATTGTCCCTCAAGTCTCCAAAAGGAGCACTGCTCTGTCAACACTTGATTTTAGTCCCATAAGGCCCGTTTCTGACCTCCAGAACTGTAAGATAATAAATTTGTGGGATGCCTGGCTGGCTCAGTCAGTGCAGCATGTGAATCTTGATCTCGGTGTTGTGAGTTTGAGCCCCACGTTGGGCATAGAGATTACTTAAAATAATAATAATAATAATAATAATAATAATAATGACAACACCACCCAAGTGCCCCTCAAATGAGTTCATTTTATTTTTTTTTTTATTTTTTTTTAACGTTTATTTATTTTTGAGACAGAGAGAGACAGAGCATGAATGGGGGAGGGTCAGAGAGAGGGAGACACAGAATCTGAAACAGGCTCCAGGCTCTGAGCTGTCAGCACAGAGCCCGACGCGGGGCTCGAACTCACGGACCGCGAGATCATGACCTGAGCTGAAGTCGGCCGCTTAACCGACTGAGCCACCCAGGCGCCCCAAATGAGTTCATTTTAGATACAAATATGCAAATAAGGATAAACTCTGGCTCCTTGGAGAAATGGCTGATTCTAGGATTGGGATAGGAAATATTCAAGATGAGCCTGAAGCATCTTGTAGTGCCAGAAAGTAATGGAGTGCTAAAAGACATAGAAATAAATAAATAAATAAATAAATAAATAAATAAATAAATAAAAATAAGACAGTGATGGGGATATGTCAAAGAGGCAAAGGAAGCACCTGAAAGAGCTCCTAATGGCCTAAACTGGTACAATTTAAGCAACAAAATAAAGTAGTATTGGGTTATAACCCAATGTACAGAATAAATATCCATGAGAATCCAATGTGATTCTCTCCTAAATTCTGACCAGAATTTATGTGACCAGAAAAAAAACAGACAAACTACAAAACTACATGTCCATTTCTTTTGCAGATAGGAATAGCAATTGAATATAAGAAGTCACTAGGTGATAATAATGATTGAATAAATAAGTAAATGGGGGAGAAGAGACAAATGTCCCGTGCAAAAAAAAAAAAAAATATATATATATATATATACACACACATATCTATATATATATCCAAATAATTTATGTAGTTGCTCTGCTTTTAAGGAGGTAGAACAACTCTTGATATCAGGTATCAACTGATAGGAGGTATCAACTCTTAATATCAGCTCAAGTCATGATCTCATGGTTGTGAGATAGAGCCCTGTGTCGGGCTCTGTGCTGAGAGTGGAGACTGTTTGGGATTTTCTCTCTCTCTCTGCCCCTCCCCTGCTCATTCACTCTCTCTCTCAAAGTAAGTAAATAAACTTTAAAAAAAAAAAAAAAGGAAGTGGAATATAATTGCCTCCCCTTACGTATGAGCTGCGGAGTGACATCTATCCAAAGAGTACAGTATGGAAAGGGGGAAGGGGAGAGTAATTTTACAGTAGAGAAGCCTGACCAGCACTACCTCAACCAGGTGATCAAGGTCAACAACAGTAGTTACAAGTCATATTGATAGTATGTATCCTTGATACAATGTGATGAAAACTGGCATCTATTAAAAAGAAAACCATAAGCCCAAAATGGCATCACTTAGACCAACTCACCAAACCTGGGCTTAATACCTAACCTAAATGCAATTTCAACCTCCCCCAGAAATGTAGTCTTAACAGGTCAGTCAAGAATTTTCTGGGGTGCCTGGTTGGCTCAGTCGGTGGAGCAAGTAACTCTTAAACTTGAGGTCAGGGGTTCAAGCCCCATGTTGGGTGTAGAGCTTATTGAAAAAAATTTTTTTTCTGATAAGCACCAGTGAGGTAATCTGTCACATGGGCCCTCACTGTTCCACACCGCCCAACCGGGTCCCTCCCTCCCCTACCCCCCCCACCCCCCAACAAAGGAAGAGGACGTAAAACTCCCTGCTCTTTCCACTAAGAGAAGTGACCCAACCTGAAACAATCTTTTCTTTCTTTTGCTAGTAACTTCCTTGCCCACCCTCCTCCCTATAACAATCTTCTATTTTATACAACTCTTCGAGCTCCTACTTGCTGGGTGGGATGCTGCCCAACTCATGAATCACTTAATAAAGTGAATTAGATCTTCAAATTTACTCACTTGAATTTTCTTTTTAAAAAAAATAAATAATAAATAAATGGAAGATTCAAAGATTATATATGTTCTCCAAGCAATCCTCCCTAAATACTGCTTCTCTGAGCCAAACTAATAACAATGGAAAGCATTTTGATTCCTAACAAGTGGTGGGTCAGAAGCTATTCTGCTCATGCTAAATACAGACCCAGCTGGGAGCAGCACTGACTGAACTTGCTTGTAAAAAACTGAAGGGCTGGGCAGAGACCTGGGGCCAGAGCCTCACACAGGTGAGCAGAGCAAAGACGTGGCCGGGACAGGAATCTCTGTAGAAAATGGTTTTGGATCCACTCCAACACACAGATATCTAGATGATGGAGACCCCAGAGTTCTCCTCCAGTTAGTGCTGACATGGGTTAGGTCCCAGAAGACACTGGAGGCAGATGTAGCCACACTCCCAGCTCTGTCATTAAAAAACAAAGGAAACAAAACTCCCTTTGGATAACTAAAAATAAATAAATAAGTCAAATTTGTTTTTTAACAACCCTTACCTCTTGTGGTCTTCCTCCCAAAAGGCAATGACCTTTTATTCTATAATAATAATAATAATAATAATAATGTATCAATATTTTCATATGCTCATATATTGTCATTGTTCATATGTTCATTATAACAAATATGCCATAGTACTATAAGACATTACTAATAGGGCAAACTGAGCACAGCGTACATGGGAAATATCTTTACTATCTTTGCAAAATCTAAATTTTTCTGTAAATCTTAAAGTTTTACATTATAAAGCTTACTTAAATTTTTTTTTGACGTTTATTTATATTTGAGACAGAGAGAGACAGGGCATGAACTGGTGAGGGTCAGAGAGAAGGAGACACAGAATACGAAACAGGCTCCAGGCTCTGAGCTGTCAGCACAGAGCCCGACGTGGGGCTTGAACTCACAGACCGTGAGATCATGACCTGAGCTGAAGTCAGCTGCTTAACCGACTGAGCCACCCAGGTGCCCCTATAAAACTTACTTAAAAAGAAGGAAGAATGTGGGGCACCTGGGTGACTCAGTCAGTTAAGTGTCTGACTCTTGATTTCTCCTTAGGTCATGATCTCTTGGTTCATGGGATCAAGCCCCAAGTAGGGTTCTGCTCTGACAGCACAAAGCCTGCTTGTGCTCTCTCACCCTATCTCTCTCTGCCCCTCCCTTGCATGCTCTCTCTCTGTCTCTCAAAATAAATAAATATTAAAAAAAGAAGAAGAATGAATCTTAGTTTCTGATACATCATCTGTGGGGATAACAGACCAACGATAAGCTAGTCCTTAATCTTGTGTCATGTTGAATCTGATATTCTTGGAGGATGTCCTAAGATCCTTCACCATTCAATTTTTCCTAGGATCTCAACAGGAATTCAGCATCTACCAGGTAATTATGCAATTCCTCAATAAGTAATTATTCAATTCAACTATCACCACACCCTGTGGCAGGCCTGGTTACCCTAAAAGAGGAAGGTACTCTGGACATAGAGCTGGAAGAAAACAGGATGAACCTACTATCCTACTAATTCTTTATCCCCCGCACCCTAATGAACAGTGTTCTGCTGGGTGGGTGTTATGAGCACTTAATTTATTTTGTCCCGAGGGGTAGGTTAGATGTGCTGTTTCACTTCTGAAACTTTAAGCCTCCCTGTGAGACTAGAAAAAGGTCTAGGACTTTGTTAATGGGAAGAGTGGCTGGTGGAACAGTGCTTCCTCTCAATTTCACACATCCCTTCCGTTTGGCAGGTGCAGTACTCTTAGCATAATACTAGGGAGGAGAGTAAGTTATCTGATTGGTAAGTTTGAAAGGAGAATCTGAGGCTGGACAATTGGTTCCTAGACCTGTTTGAAAGCAGAAACAACACTATAGCTTTTTTTTGAGAGAGAGAGAGAGAGAGAGACAGAGAACACACACACACACAAACACACACACACTCAGTGGGGGAGGGGCAAAGGGAGAGAAAAAGAATCTCAAGCAGGCTCTATGCCCAGTACAGAGCATGACATGAGGCTCAATCTTACCACCATGAGATCACGACCTGAGCCAAAATCAAAAGTTGATGCTTAACCGACTGAGCCACCCAGGCACCCCAATAGTTGTATTAGTTATATTATTAACGTATCTCCATGTTGTTCTGTTCCCTACTTAATTATGTTTTATGCATGTCTTAAGCCCAGTGCACGACCAATCATTAACTGTGCCCTTGTAACTCTACCACTTGTTTGCACATTGATTATTATAAGAATCTGACGGAACACAGATGCTAACATTTCTCTTAAAACTATTTGATGTACCAAGTCCTGAATGGCATCTCATTGTCTGGAAGCATGTATGCCTCCAGATGTTTCAAGCCCCCCCCTTAAGGTTTCAAGAAACCCTTCACCCTCCTCTCATGAATTTATCTTCTTCTCCAAACATACATAAGCTGTGCCTAGGCTCAGCAGGGCAATGCAGCTGTTGGAAATGATCCCCTGCCTCCTCATCGGACTGCCCTCTGGTAACAAAGCTTTCTCTGCTTCAAAACCGGTGTCTCAAGACATTGGCCTACGGCACATCAGGTGCACGGACAAGTTTGAGTTCAGTGACAAAACTAGGTATGCACAGCAGAACCCCTTTCCTATCTCCTTCCTTTGGGGAGTGTGTCTGGCCAGAGTTAGCAGGCTCTATGCTCTGCTCCTTCGTGTTGTGTATTTTATAAATGCCCTTCCCTTATGGAGGAGTCCTACAGAATTCACTGATTTCTCTGACTAGGTGATAAATCCATCTAACTCTAGGTTTCAGCATTAAGAAGACAGTTGAACTCTCACATCTAAGCCACGTTCTCTGATGTCATAGAAACATAGTCTTTTGGCCTCCATCTACCAGCTCTTGCCTTGTTTATCAAGTCGTTCAGAACTTGGATAGAAAAGAGAAGTGTTAAGCATTACCCCTATAAGGCCTAAGCTTTGGAGTAATACTCCCCAGGGAAGTCAAGGCCATGGTGTATTGTGCTCAACTGAAAGCAAGTGTATGCAGTAGGATGCCTTGCCTTGATTCCAGGACTCTTGTGTTGGGACACAGGATCTGCACATAGCCTGGGACTATCTCTTGAAACGCTGGCGTTCAGAAAGACTTCCTAGGTGTCTCATAGGTCTCGTCTGCAGCCTGTGGGAATGTGATGCATATTTCCAGACCTAGACTGAGCCTTGTCTCCTATAAGCCAGGGCCCTCTCTCCTGTCTTGTAGACAGCTAAGAGGGCATTTGGAACCTAAGCTGCGCCATCAACAAAGTACAGATCATATCTTAGGAACGTGAACGATATCAAGCAAGGCCGGGGGGCAACCAGTAACCTTTGGGTCACATTTAGGCACATCTAGAATGGCTACAACAACATAATTCTTTATCCTAGTGTTAGCCACTGGTCTGTTATGTTGTGTACAGCCTCAGCCTCTATAGGCACATGAAGAACTTTACTGTGTGAGTAGATCTCTTGGGATATATTTCTCTACAGTTATAATAGACAAAATGGGAAAAGAGGCAAATCACAGAGCACTTTTAGATGTATCTTTTTTTTTTTAATTTTTTAAATATTTATTTTTGAGAGAGAGACAGAGCACAACAGGGGAGGGGCAGAGAGAGCGAGACACAGAATCTGAAGCAGGCTCCAGGCTCCAAGCTGTCAGTACAGATGTGATGCAGGGCTCGAACTCATGAACTGTGAGGTCATGACCTGAGCGGAAGTCAGACACTTAACTGACTGAGACACCCAGGCGACCCTAGATGTATCTTAATCTCACACCTAGACCAAAAGGAACATTTAGGGAGCCCGGGACTAAGTATTTTCCCAGGACTGTCTGCCATGGCCCCTGTGCCCAGCCATCACACAGCTCCCTGGAAAACAACGGCAGACTTTGCAGCTCTCTAGCCTTTACCAGCATGGGCTTGTTTCCTCTGCGGGTGGGCTCAGTTCAGTCCATTTACTCCTGGCTCCTGGTATTTGTCTATGAGTTTCTTGAATACCTAGTGATGTTCCAATAAGACTATGGAATTATAGCATTGTATTTTATTTTATTTTTCAAAGATTTTAGGCAATCTCTATACCCAAGGTGGGGCTCAAACTCACAACCCCGAGATCCTGAGCCACACACTCCACCAAATGTGCCAGCCAGGCGCTCTGGACTTATAGTATTTTAGAGCTGGCTTTAGAGATTATTTACATAATGGGTTATCTAATTTAAAATTCTTCATCTTGCAGGTAAAGACTAGTGAGGGTTAAGTGACTTTTCTAACATTCCATTGCTGGCTAGTTACAGTGCTAGCTTGCAGGACAAGAACGTGGGTCTCCTAATTCAGTAGGTTTTTTTTCCTACTACCTGTGCTGCCCCCCATGTATCCCATCTCTTGTCTGCTGTATACAGTACACTCTCTTCTACTGGACATGACTAAATTACCTGATGCTTTAGCTGGTATCAAGATTTTAAAAATAATACAATCTGAAGTCTTCAGAGAGACGGGACCAAAGAAATACCACACAGTGTGTTGTCCGATTCCCTGGCAAGAAGGGACCGAGTCAATTACTATTAGTTTTTCCAAGTAATGGGTGTGACTCATGCAACCTTTGCTTTTCATCAAGGGTTTAGTTCATCAAGGGTTTAGCCCCATGACTGCTCTCCCTTGGCAAACGAGTTTGAAAATGAATTATTCACAGATGTTTCACTCTCATTGCTGAAAGTATCCTTCTTCACAGTTTTTTTGGTGTGTTTTTTTTTAATTTTCTTTAATCGTGAGCAGTCAAATAGAAGCTCCTGTGCCTCGGGCTGTCTGTCTTACTATCTCCACTGTCTCTAGATTAGTTTCTTCCAACTCTCTTTGATGGATTCGGTAACCACCTCAGGACACATCCCTTCCACACCTCCCTCCTACCCTGGCCCTATCACTGGCTAGAACCCCATCCGATTTAGTTTTATGGAGGATAACACAAAAGGAGAACAGGAGAACGTCTGAGCGGCAGAGTAGGAAGCAGTCCTGTGTCTTCAATTTTACACCCTTCTGCCGAAAAATAAAGCCCTAGGGCAGTGGTAGGGGAGACACAGATTGAGAAATGTATACACATTTGACCACCTTTGACTCACCACTCCAGGGGACACCCCAGATGGCAATGGCGGCCACATTCTCCTCTATCCCTACTGGAGCGAGTGCCCACTGGGATCAAAGTGGGATTTGGGTACTGCTGGAGTGTTAACGAGATGACACGTCTCCCAGTTTTCTGCTGCATTCTGTTTTGCCCGATTGTGAAGGAGCCTTCCAGGAAAAGAACTCAAGCCATATCCACGCTGTGTATGTAGGTATGTCTGAGGGGCTGGGGGAAAGGAGGCAGGGGAGGGCTGACAGAAGCAAACTGCAGGCAGGACTCCAGATTCCCAGGAGAGCATTCATCACAAAAGAAATGGTGCAGTATCATCGGCCACGTGCAGCATCAGGGCTACAGGTTTGGTTTGTATGGTAGTTCTGGGACCAACATGGTGGCTATTACCTAACCTCGTCAAGCCCAGTCTCTCGCCATTGGTATCTTCTCTATGTTCTGGGGAACAGGAGAGGGCCAGGTTTAAGCTGCATGTAACACTACAAAGGCCTGCCTTGGCACATCGGAGAGCCATCACGGTCTTAACAGCGTGACTAAATGTGAGCATGGCTTACCCTGACATGGTGTGATGGTCAGTACTTCCGTGAGATGGTTCTCACAGCTTTTCTTTTTTTTTTTTAAGTTTATTTATTTATTTTTGAGAGAGAGAGAGAGAGAGCAAGCGGGGGAGGGAGGGAAAGAGAGAATCCCAAGCAGATGCAGGACTTGAACTCATGTACCACGAGATCATGACCTGAGCCAAAATTGAGACCTAGACACTGACTGAGACACCCAGCTGCCCCATGACAGATTTTCTTAGATTTTATTTTCTATCTTGATAAGAGATGTACCAGTTTCAGAAAACATAGAACCCCCCAATGCTTCATAATTTCCACAGCTCATGACTGTGTGCTTTTGACAGCTCTGTCACATTCGTGATGGTTTTTCATTATTTGTTTGCTTTGGCATATTGAGAGAGCATATGAGGCTGTTATAGTTGGATGACAAGGTGGGATGGGCCTGTGATCCCTCCTGCTCCCCCGGTGTTATGTTGAACATAATGGCATTTCTTTGATACACTGGCGAACAAGAGAGGAAGCTGTTCCTCTGCTTTTCAGAGGAAACAGTAGGAGCTGTGCTCCTGGTAGCCTTCAGCTGCCTAGGGGCAGTCACAGTTCCTGAGGGCAGGGATCAGGACCCTAAAAAAAAAAAAAAATCCTTTCCTCCTCTGGGAAAAAGGGGGGGGGGGGGGGGGGGGGTTAACTCAACATTAATGAACTACGTTTCGTGCTAGACTTTGGTCCCCATGCTTGCCCTTACTGGGTGCCCTTGTGCACTTCACAGTCTCTACAACTGGACATGATGGCACAACTCTCTGGACTGGCCCCCGTCAGATAATCTGGGAAACTCACGGGCACATCTCCAAATAGAGTACTAAAAGGAGGTGCAGGAAAGAAACACAGCACAGGCATTGGCCTGAGCACCAGAGTGGCCAACCACGGTCCAGCTAAGTGGCATCAACAACATAAGCAGCGGGAAATCCAAGGGAACCATGGAGCAGGAATCCACACAGAAAGCAAGCAGTGATCATTGTGGAACTTTAAGAGTGGAAACATCGAAAGTATGACATGAAGCCTGGACTGTTTCGTGGGAACACTGGAGATATTTAGTTGGGGACTCTCAGGCATGAGAAAGGAGAATGTGGTGGAAAGTTCTTGTTTTGTCTGCCCAGACCCACACAAATTGCGTGAGTCTGGTGAGGCTGCCAACTATTCCTCCCGGCTTCACAGCCACAGGGCCCAGCCAACCAAGAAACCCAATAGCCTTGGCTATGATTAGCCCAGAGGTAGGCCAATCAGGTTCTTCCTGGGGATTTTTTTTTTTTTTTCCGTTTAAAGGTAGAAGAAAAGGCATGTGGCCTTCCAGATAAAGGGTGTTAAGAATGTGAATGGGGGCCCTCTTCTCTGCCATGTAGAGGAACGTATCTCTTGTAGAAGAGAATGGGGCCAATGTCAGAAAGAAGCAGAGTAAGAGTGAGAGAAAGGAAGGGACAGGGATTGAAAGAGTGAGAAAGACCAATTTTGAAAATGTATTTTAGTCCCCTAGATCTAGCTGTGACTGAAGTCCACTCCTAGACTTCCAAGGGTTGTAAGCCACCAGTACATTCCCTTTTTGCTTATGCTAGTTTAAACGGAATTTGTCACTTGCAAATTGTCAAATGTACATGCAGGTGGGACCTATCTCTAACTCTTTAAAAATCTTTTTAAAAGTTTATTTATTTATTTTGTGAGGGAGAGAGCGTGTACGCATGCACACACATACACATGTGTGCACATGAGCGGGGGAAGGGGCAGAGAGAGGGAGAGAGAGAATCTCAAGCAGGCTCCATGCTGTTGGCTGAAACTCAAAACCAGGAGATAATGACTTGAGCCAAAATCAAGAGTCGAATGCTAAACTGACTGAGCCACCCAAGTGCCCCCCTATCTCTAACTCTTAAGTGACCTTTTAGAGTTGGGAACCTTCAGTTCATTACAAACTGCCAATGCATCTTCATATTCTCAAGGATGCTAAGAGTTACCTGCCTCTCAGTTCCCTGGATATTCCCAAGGTCTTTGGATGATTTGACCAAATTCCTGACTTTTTATGGTTAAACTTCCTTGCTTCTGACCCATCTCTTTGATATACAGAAGGACAGATTATGTGGCTGACCAAATCATCCATCTGAACTGGGAATTCTGCCTTACTGAATAATTACTAAAGTTGCACCAAAAGAGAGACATATTAATTCCTAAGATTTTACTGGCAACTCCTTTTGTAAAAATAAAACATATTTGCAAATGAGTAACCTGCTCAATACACTGGTTTTGCATACTCAAATATTTATATTTTAAGCTATATATATGTGTGTCTATATATATATATATATATATATATATATATACTTCCAAAATGTTTATTTTATATATTTTATAATGTGCATTATAAAATAAATAAAAATATATACACACACCAGTAATTTTTCATCCAAAGAAAGTCTATATAAAGCAAAAAGTATATATCACTTTGTGCCAGTGATATGCCACAAAGCTAAGAATTGATTCCTATCTTGGACCAGTTATCTTCAAACAGAAGGTACAAACAATACTTATTAATCCTAACATGGGCACATTTATTCACAGGTCAAGCATGATAGAGCTTTAGCAGGATGACCAGTGGTGAATGGGAAATGGCCAGAGCCCACCAGGAGCAGAACTAGGGAAAACTGACCTAGCTAAAGGGTCATTTGTCAACATCCCAAGATCAAGAATATGCCAGGACTAAGTTCCAGCTGGTTTCAGTATCAAGGAAGTACACAGCAGATGAAGCATAGCTTACACCTAGTGAAGGGTCTAAGATCAATGTCAGCAAATGGCAGTCATACCATGGTTCTAGGTTGGCAGCCAGCCCCTAGAGGGTAACAAAAACAGGTCTTGGGCTCACGAGGGACAGGAATTCAAAGAGCTAGGAAGAGGGTCAGGATTTTAGACCTGCCAGGGTTTCAGGCTAGTCCTTTTGTCCAAATGGGAAGAATGCCCACTTAGACAGCCTGGCCATTACGGATGAAAGCTATACCTCAGTGGGCATGCAGGGGGTCAGGCGATGGCACAACTTATTTCACCCACTGGCGGGAAAAGGAATTCAGCTCAACCTAGGTAGTAAGACACAAATATGACTAAGACATAGCAAAATTGCTCTCAAATGGCTTACAGTCTAGACAGAAACAGAGCACAAGGAGATGATTTCACACGTGTGCAGATACTGGAGGACTTTGACAATTGCCAAAGGAGAAAAATGCACAGTGTGCTACCGTTGGGAAAACGAATACAGTTTTACACCGTAAGATGGCCAACGGGACTAAAACCAGCTCTGGTCTCTAGTTTGGAGGCCCCTCTTCCAGGTTCTTCTTGCCCTGTTTGCCACGCGCACAAGCCTGCCACAGATATGGGAGCTGACCACTATAAATTACCCTTCCTCCCTTCATTCGGAGCTCAGATCTTTGGAAAAACAGTCTCCTCTGAGCCCGCTGGTGTTAAATAAATCTCCGATCCACCAAGATCTCCGAGTGCCGCTTGGTTTTTCCGCCAGCGTTCCAGCCTGGTTCCATAACACTATCAGAACACAAAGAAGGGCCACTTACCCCAAACTAAGATAGGAAGACTTCCTGGGGAAGGTGCTACTTGAGCCGATGCTAGCAGGCAACGAAAAGTGAGAAAGATTTACCGTGAACAGTCGTGGAGCTGGGACACAGAAATGCATATTCAGGGAATTTGAAGAAACTGGAGATTACTAGAGTGGCACATCCGTAGGGTCTCTTATCCCCACATAAGGATAGGGAGGTACGGTGGGAGCTGTTCTTCATCTTCATGTCCATTTCTTCTCTTCCTTTTAGTAACAGAAGCCCTTCTCACCCCACAATGAGTTTTAGCTGGGCACACACCTAACCAATTAGGGAGTACAGTCTCCAGCCTCCTTGCAGTAGATGTGACTATGGGTCCAGGTTCTTGGGATGTGAATGGAAGTTAGGAGTATAATGTTCATGTTACATCTTTCAAAGGTGGCCACTTGTCCACTTCCTCTTTCCTCTCTTTCTCCTTCCAGAGGCCTGGAACACAGTTGTGGCCACGAGAGCCGGCCCCAAACATGCCAACAATGAGTTGGTGGCACAGTAGGATGAAAGGAACCTGGGTCCAGGGTTGAACCAGTGAAGCAGAGCTACTTCCCCATCCCGGACATCCTCCTTACTGGACTACTGAGTGACATAGAAATTTCTTGTCGAGTCACTGTCTTCTGGGGTCTTTTTGTTATTGAGCATAGCCTGTTCCCTAACATGAGAGGAAAGGAAAGATAGTGTTAGGATTTCTAATAGAATTCCCGACTTGGTCAGAAAAGGCTAAGGAGCTAGGAAAGGCCGACGGAACAACTGTCTGTCTTAATGATTACAGCTGCATGAGGCTGGGGCTGGCAGATAACAAGATAAGCAATTATGCAGCCTTGTCTCCAGACAGATAGGGCAAGCCCCTTGAGAACTATAAACTCCTACCTGGTTCTGGGAGTCTAGTTCATCCAGAGCAGGACAGCAGCCGGCAATCCCCTCCTGGACGTCTTCTTTGTACCCTGCCTTGCAGACCTGTGTCCGCTGTACTCTTCAAAAGCTGGCTCCAACGAACTCCACGTGAAGACTTCATGAAAAAACCCCATTTAGTCGTTTTGTGTTAATTAGGTTTACAAAAGAAAAATATTATTTATAATCGCCTTCTATTTCCTGAAGAGGGAAGGTCCTGTAACTGGAAGAACTTGCGGTTTTGCTGAACGTGGTCATTCGTTGGGCACAGGTTTGGATGTAGAAACTAGGATGAAATGCATTCCTCTGAATAATGAAGGGTTGAGGAGTCTACATAGGGCTGGTGGGGGGGAAGGTAAAGAGCAGGAAAGCTGGAGGCTGGGAGGTAGGATGGGGTAGGGGATGGGAAGAGATCCCTGTGGCAGAAGCGGAGAGTGTGTACTCTGGAGAAAGAGGTGTGTCGTAGCGGGGTTCCAGCTGCTACAGCCCACGTGACATAAATCACGTCTCCCCTTCAGCAAATTCTATCTTGTTCACTAAGATGCTGGTAGGAGAGGGCATAAGGGGTGTGAGCTTGAATAAGAGGAGGAGGGGAAAACTGACACCTGGATTACATACAGCACAGAGAGAAGAAACAAGAGCACAGAAAGTCAGAGTCAATGCCAATGATGAACAGTTATAGAATTGCAGACCCCTTCTGTTAGTTATTATTTCTATAATTCGAAATTATGTGTACTGGACTGTCTTAATCTGAGTTACTATTCACCCAGTAGCTACCCAATGCCCATTACTGGAATAATCATCACTAGCACATATTCATCACTTATGAAAATTCAGAAACAGCGTTCTTCTAGCTGAGGGTAGGCTGAATTTAAGGAAGGCACCAGACAGGAACTGTATTTGAGCTGGGCCTTGAAGAATGGACAGGAATTGGTTATGCAAAGTCTTCTCAGAGGAAGGGAACAGCACGGATAATCTGACCAAAGCCAAAGTCATGCATTTTTTCCACATATACTTAGCAACGTGCACTGTGTGCCAGGCACTAAGCAAGGTCCCAGGGAGGTGAAGATGAATTTGGCTTCACAGGCTTCTGTTAATATATCCTGCTGTTTTTCTTTTCGTTCTGTTATTGGTTTGCCGCATCTATCAGGTTTTTTTTGGCCACATTTCTGCCCGGCCAGTTTTTCTTTCTTGAATTTCTTGAATTGTGTGTTTGTGTTTGCGTGTGTGTGTGTGTGTGTGTGTGTGTGACAGAGAGAGAGAAAGATGCTTCTTTCGCTACCTAATGCATTTTAACCTGCCATTGATGACCATTTCTCTAATTTATTGAGGTCAATTGAATTTTGATCTTCTATATACTTGGCACATCCATCTGCTTAGGGTCATATGTAATATTTATGAAGACTATCACTTTCTTTCCACTGTCCACACCCACATCTCAATACCCATTTGTGCCAGTCTATACTGAAGGTTAAAAGTAAGATGAGAAATATAGCCCCAGAATCCCAGGTTACAAAACCTAGTACGCTTGACCCTTGAGCAACACAGATTTGAACTGTGTGTGTCTACTTATACATGGATTTGTTTCAATAAATATAGTACAGTCCTGTAAGTATATTTTCCCTTCTTTTTGATTTTTAAAAAAATTTTTTTAATGTTTATTTAGAGAGAGAGAGAGAGAGAGAGAGACACGGGGAGGAGCAGAGAGAAAGAGAGGGAGACACAGAATCCAAAGTAGGCTCCAGGCTCTGAGCTGTCAGCACAGAGCCCGCCGCGAGGCTCAAACTCACGAACTGCAAGATCATGACCTGAGCCCAAGTCAGACACTTAACTGACTGAGCCACCCAGGCACCCTTTGATTTTCTTAACAACATTTTCTTTTCTCTAGCTTACTTTCTTGTAAGAATACTGTGTAGAACACATATACAATATATGTGTTGTTTATGTTATCAGTAAGGCTTTTGGTCAACAGAAGGCTGTTAGTAGTTAAGTTTTTAGGGAGTCAAAAGTTATAAATGGATTTTCAACTGTGCAGGGGGTCGGCATCTCTACCCACCGTGTTATTCAAAGGCCAACTGTTTATCTGTAATTGACCACAGTTTTGTCAACTGAAATTGCAATGATGTCTCTTAATGATGGTCATAACTATTATCAACAGTTACCTGAGTACCTACTACAGGTAGAAACAGTGATACACAGTGCTTTAGCCCCTGTTCTTAAGAGGCTTACTGTCTAGATGAGGAGGCAAATAGATGATGCACAGGCCACTTTTCTATTCCTCTTCCTAACAGAGTAAGAACAGAAGTGAGAGTGTGGGAACATAGGAAGGAATTCCCTTTTCTGCCCTTTTATGTATTTGTTTGTTTGTTTGTTTGTTTATTTCGAGAGCAAGTGGGAGAGGGGCAGAGAGAGAGAATGCCCTGTCTTCTTAATGGTTTCCTTCAGAAGGAAGAATTTGTTAATCTGATTGCTCAAAACCCAGTACGTTAATGAGTTCACATTTTACATGGTTACGGTCACTTTGTCTTCAAAGGTCACATGGCCGTGTGTGCTGCTTTGCTCCCCATTTCCTGCTAAGTGGCCCGGCTCAGTCTCTAGCACACACTAAGAAAAGTAAATCCGGTCTGCTTTGCAGATCTGATCATCTTCTCCCCTCTTTCTGCAGGCATGCCCACGCATACTGGCCCCAAAATGTAGAGGGGGGAAAGGGAACAGGGAATTAGGGAGCTTCACTGTAGCCTTAAACCTATGCCATGTCATTCAACCTAGTCTTCTGGCGGCAGATTTCTGTTCTGGAGGTTATTGGGTGCTAGCTCAGCTATGAATAAAATAATCCACTGGTTTCGATTCCAATTTCTTTCTTGTGCATAGTCCCCTTGGGAACTCTAAGGAGAGGAGAGATGATTAGCAGAGCAAGATCTGGTTATTTCTGGTCCTTGTGTGTGGCCCGCTGTGTTGTTGGTCACAGTTTTAAACAAATGTTTGCTGTCCTTTCTTAGTGATGTCAGAGTTGGCCAGAGGAACTTTTTGTGACCAAGAACATGTATCAGTTCCAGGCAGAAATATTAAGAACTACTGTGGGATTCACATGATCACTTTTCTTCTTTCATGAGACCAACTGTGTTCCAGATAAGGGTCCAGCATGGGTCCCAGCATAAGGACAAACTAGAATATAGCCAAGTTGACCTGCCATGAACATGTAGGGTATTTCAAGAAAAAAACTTTGTTGTCGTAAGACACTTTGAGATCATCTGTTACCACAGCCTAACCTAGCTGACATATTTACTGTATTACCACATGTATTAAACACTGCTATTTGTCCCCTTAACATCTATTTTCCTTTCATTCCTCCTAAGAAAACCCCCATTTTGCCCAGGTTATTCACCTAAGTCTACACGTGCTTGGGGAAAAAAAGTCTAATTCTCAGCCACAGGGGCGAATCATAATTAATTTAAGCCATTCATGATAGTTTCTTCCTCCTTGATGGTGACTGGTTTAGATGTCAGCATATGAGATTGTGGGAAGATGGCTTGAAGAATTCCAAGACAGGTTTTCCTTGATAATAAAAGGGATACATGGGAAGAAACAGTCTCTCTACTTCTGCCAGATGTTACGTGTATGCATGTGTTAGGTGGAACTGTGGCAACCATTTTGTGACTACGAGGGGCACTAACCTAGGAAGGTCAGAGTGACAAAATGGAAAGAATCTGGGTCCCTGAGAATGTTATTTAGCTGTTAAATGAACTAAATCTAAAGCTGCCCTACCTGCCACATGAGATAATATATTTTCCTTACTGTTTAAGAGAGTAGAATCTGGAATGGAGGGGGAAAGAGTGAGTTTGGCTTTAGGGATGTTGAGATAATGGCAGGACAGCATTCTGTTTTATACTGTTGAAGCTCAAAAGATGTCAGGATTCAATGTGAATTTGGAAGTCATCTATGGAGAAAGTTACATAACATAATACATCTGGGAAAAATAATCCTAAACCTGGGACCATATCTCTGTGCGTGAGGAATTTCCGTAATATAACAAAGCGTTACACCTATACAAGCATAGCCATCTCCTAACGGGATATGCCGCTGTCCCACGTCCTCATCTGTCACCCATCCTAGAAAAGGGAGACCACAGGGGTGGTATTAACCTGCTAGCAAGGAAGAGCAAAGACAGTGAGGAAGCAGACCCTGCTCTCCCCAAGCCTGGATATGCATCTGTATCTTCATATGACTTAAGTATTCTAGCCTTGTATAGACAGCTATGGACATAGATGATAAGCAACTTCTAAATTTACAGACCCTTATACAGTTTTCAGTAAACAAGTGTGCCAGCAAACTACGGTTCGTCATCTCATAGACATGCTATGTGTGATACTGCAAAAGCCCCATAGGAAGCACCAGGGTCAACAAGGTGAATACCATGGAACATCAAGGAAATGGCCAACGTAGAAGACAGAGTCTCTAGTGCCCAAGCTCATCTGTAGTTAGAAGATATTTGGGGGGGGGGGGGGGGCACCTGGGGGGCTCAGTCAGTTGAGGGTCAGACTTCGGCTCAGGTCATGATCTCATGGTTCATGAGTTCCAGCCCTTCATCGAGCTCTGTGCTGATCGCCTGGAACCTGCTTTGGATTCTGTGTCTCCCTCTCTGTTGCCCCTCCCCCTCTCACACTGTCTCTCAAAAAAATAAATAAACATTAAAAAATTATAAATAAAAAAAGATAATTTTTGGAAATTTTGGAAATTACTAGTGCCATAGGGCACTAGTGTACTGATTCTTTAAGAAAATACATGGTAGTGGGGGGGGGGGGCATTTTGCAACACAAAAGGATTTAGTTAACCTTGCTTGAAAAAGAATTAATTTTTGAAATTCTATTTAGATATAACTTTTCCAAAGGCACATCTAGTGGGGTAAATGCACACATCTGCATGATATTTACAGTGAAGCCTGTACCTTACCTGAGACATCTTAAGATGGGTTTCCAAGTCGTCACTGCTGGGCCTGCCTTGAAATTACTCTTGCTTCCCTAAGCCAAAAAAAAAAAAAAAAAAAGTCATATATTTTAATGAGCTGGAAGAGCAATTGCGATCTTCAAAGATGGCTAACTTCAGTCTTGCAGTTATTTAGAAGGGATCTGGCTTCAAACATTGTTTGCAGGCAGAATATGCAATTGGCTAGGACCAAGGACGGTATTTAAAGATGACTCAGTTGCACGGCCTGTGGGGGTGGAGAGGGGAAAGACCAGCCAGTGGTCCTTCTAAAAGGACTCTTAAACCCGTTTTCGTCACATTGAGGTTCTGAGGCCCACAGCCGCCGCAAACTAGTTGGGGGTGTCCAGTGCAAGAAAATCTGAGACCCTGAGAAATGTACCTTCAAATTATCTGAATGGGAGGCGGCTAAAGCCTAATCCCCCTCAAAACCCCCCACCCTCCACCCCAGCTCCAGGCCGGGATTTCGGCAGAGAATTCCGAGGCCAGGGTCCAACTGGGGGCCTTCCCGGGTGACCTTCGCCAGGCCCCAGAATCCCCCTTGGGATGTCCCTGAGGCCCTGCCCGGGACTCTGCTGGGGCCCACCGGTGCCCCTCGGACCCCGCCGCTCGCGACCGCGTTTGGGACGCAGCCCGCCGCCCGCTGCGCATCTTTAGCGGGGTAGCGGGGACACCCTCTCCGCCCCGCGGGCCGCCGCCCCGGCCCCTCCCGCTCCCGCCGTCCCACCCCGGCCGGCGACGCCACGCCCACCGGGGTCCCGGGCGGGGCGGGGATGCCCTCCGGCTGCCGCGCTAGTCGCCCGCCTGCCACCCGCGGACTCCCCGGGGCCCGTCCGCCGGGCGCCGCCCCTCCCCC